>NC_056751.1:600282092-600464592 GCF_019279795.1 Protopterus annectens
GTTATCCTGCTGGCAGGCTACCCGCAGTCGGCCTGAATTCCGAAGTCTTGGTCCGGCGTCGGTTGATGTCGCCTCTTCCCTGACGTCGGTGCGCCAGGGGTATAAAAGATGCAGCCAACGCCATTTTCTTCAGGCTTTCTTGCCGCGCGGTGCCCGAAGCAAAAGCAGTTTGCAAGTGCCGGTCGGCCGACTCCTGAGATTTTCGATATTGAATTTCAGATCCGAAGTCTTCTATAAAGCTAAGTACCCCGTTGGGGAAACTTTTTTCTTGCTCCAGACCGATGTCAGAAAAAGGTAACAATTGTATTTCTTGTGGGAAGCAAATACCTCATAAGGGTTTTCATTCTTACTGTATTCCTTGCCAAGGCCCTGACCACAACGTTGCTAGTTGTCGGTTTTGTGCTAGATTTAACCAATGCACTATTAAGCGTCTGTACGATTTTGCTTTTCATTACTTTGGCCGAAGGTTTAACTACATAATGCCGTCAGAACAGCCGACCGGAATTCATAAAAAGCGCAAGGAAAAAGAAAAGGACAGGCATCCGAGGTCCAAAACCAACGACGAAGCCTCTTCTAGGCCATTCGCCGGTTGACCGCTTCTCAGTGAGGTGCTTTCGCAGCCCCTGACACCCGCTACCTCAGAGCCACAGGCTGCCTCCGACTCCCACGTGGAGACAGCTAGGCCTCAGGATACTCAAGGTATTGGGCCTTCGGAAATTAATCCCTCAGATGGGTCCGGAGCCGCTGAGCCGGCATCGGCTTCTGAGAGTGTTTTCAGACCTACACAGCTTTATATCAAGCCAACTTCAGCATCAAAGACAAAGACTAAAACAGTTTTAAAGACAAAGAAACAAGTACAGCATTCTCCAGGACAGACTTCCATGCCTAAGAAACAGATGCTCAAAATGGCCGAAGACCTAATTACTTTGATCAGGGGTCCCCCCCCCCCTCGATAAGAGGCTTAGGCAAGACACCGAATATGATTCCTCTGATGAGGTTTCCATTTCCTCTGACTCCTCTTCAGAACAGAGATACTCTATTCCTCCCTATGAGGATTCTGATGCTGAAGAATCTATTCCTTCAGCTTCTCCTCTTGAGGATTACTCATTTGGGGAAACCCTGCATACCATGAGGGAGCATTTCCACTGGGAGAGCCAAGATTATTCAGATTCTAAGAAAAGGCTCAGGGACTTTCTTTTACTACCTCAGCACAGACCTCTTGCTATTCCTCCTGTTCTAGACATTGTAGATGATGTATTTTCAAAGTCCGGCCTGTCTCCCGACTCTTTTTACCTCCTGCACCTGTTAAGCCAGACAGATACTACAGGGTTCCAGATTCTCATAAATTTCTATATAAAAACCCTGCTGCTGACCCAGAAACTATTTCTCAGGGTCCCAAAGGGGTCAAGGCTGCTACTGCAAAAAAACCTGTCCCCTCAAATAGAGATTCTAGGGCACTGGACAGATGGGGGGAAAAAGTTTACACTTCTGCTACCTTGGCTGTAAGGGCTTTAAATTGTCAGTTTCATATGCTTAAATATCAGCAATACTTAATGTCTCTGTTAAAACAGAAAATGGTAACAAATTCTGAATGTTCTGAGAACAAGGAATTGCAGGTTTTATTGCATGCAGCTGAACAAGTGGGAAAACATACTTTGCAATGTGGTTATGATTCACTGGAGGCCTCTTGCAGGGCCGCTGTAACAGGTTCTGTCATTAGAAGGCATGCTTGGTTAAAGGAACAGACTCTGCTTGATCATGTTAAAGCAAAATTATTGGACGCTCCATTACAACATGATACTTTGTTTGGTGTTAAGGCAAAAGAGGTGTTGAAGAAAATGGAGGATAAAGCTAAATCTATGCAGACAGTGAAGGATTTCTTACAGGTACAGCCACCCAGATTTAGCAGGAACTGGCCTTCTAAGAATTGGTCCTTTCCCGTGTCAGGCCACAAAGAGGCAGATACAGACGCCCTAGAGGCAGACAACAGCCCCAGGGCTCATACAGACCCAAACAGTGGGGTGCTTCTACCTCCAAAAGTGGAGAAGACAAATCACAGCCATATAGGAAACAGTCAAAATGACTTCCCTCTGCCAGTGCCAAGCATTTCTCTTTTGGCAGCACCCTTATGGGGAAAGCTAGCACTTTTGTTTCACAAAATTGGCACATGATCACCCAGGACAAATGGGTCTTAAATATAGTCTCTCAGGGCTACAGGTTCCACTTTCACACCCTTCCAAAGGCAAAGGGCATGCCAGACCTGCCACACAATCAATGGACATGAGGGCTATTCAGCCAGTGCCACAACAGGAGCAGGGACAAGGATTTTAGTCAAGACTTTTCTTAGTACCAAGGAAGGACAAAGCATGGAGATCAATTCTGGACCTGTCTATTCTAAATACTTTTCTGGACGTTCTGAAATTCAAAATGTTGACTCTGCAGCAGCTTCTGCCCATGCTGGGCAAGAAGGCTTGGCTTGTAACTTTGGACCTCAAAGAGGCATACCTGCATGTCCCAATCGGACAATCTTTTAGAAGATACCTCAGATTCATAGCTGGCTCAATGCACTACCAATTCTCTGCACTGTCCTTTGGCTTATCTACTGCGCCCAGGGTCTTCACAAAATGCCTGGCACCAGTAATTGCATTTTGCAGACAGAGGAATTCAAATCTATCCCTACTTGGACGACTGCCTTATTCAAGCAGAGACCAAAGACATTCTACTAAAGCATCTGGCGTTTGTAAAAAGATACTAATTTGCCTAGGGTACACAGTAAACGAAAATAAATCAAAACTAGTACCCTCTCAAGAGATAATATTCCTGGGTGCAAGCTTAAATACAACTGCCCAGATGGCTTGTCTCATGCCAGACAAACAAAGGCAACTGACTTCTTACTTCGAAAGCATGGCAACAAAGACCCGAAGTATCTGCAAGTAAAATTCTGCAGGCTCTGGGCTACATGGCCTCCTGCATTCTGCTAATTCCATATGCAAGACTGCATATCAGGAAACTACAATGGTACCTAAAAAGTGTTTGGACTCAACATTGCCCCAGCCTGGAATCATTAATTTCACTCATTCCCTGCCTGCAACAGGAGTTTCGATGGTGGGCACAGGTCTGTCACCAGAACAAGGGACAGCCATTCACTTTACCCACAGCCAGGCAAACACTAACAGATGCATCAGTTTATGCCTGGGGGGCCCACATGGCAGGAAAATGTATTCAGGGCACATGGTCCCCAAGCCAAAGGCATCTACACATCAATCAAAAAGAGATGCTAGCTGTACAAAATGCCCTGACAGCCTTCAAGGACTTACTTCATCCAGGACAGCTGCTGATAAAGACGGACAACACCACAGTCATGTGGTACATAAACAAGCGGGGGGGGCACACATTCCTACCCCCTCTGCAGACAAGCCATGATTTTGTGGAACACAGCATTGACCTACCAAGTACACCTGCAAGGACAATTCCTGCCAGGAAAAACAAATGCTCTGGCAGACAAACTAAGCAGAAACCTCATGGACCCTCACGAGTGGAAACTAGATCCACAAATGTTCAGCATGATAACAAGGAAATGGGGATGCCCAGACATAGATCTTTTTGCCTCCCCTCACAACTGCCAACTTCAGAGATTCTGCACAAGGACTTATCACAAACAAGCATGGAAAATGGATGCTTTGTCATTCAGCTGGAACAACCTTACAGTATATGCCTTTCCTCCACTGCCTCTCCTCCCCAAGGTACTCCTAAAGGTCAGACAAGAGAAGCCACAAATGATACTGATTGCCCCGGATTGGCCACGCCAACATTGGTACCCAATCCTAAGGAGCTTGTCCCAAGGCCCATCTTGGACATTGCCTCAAATTCCTCATTTACTGACCCAACAAAACAATCAGATCCTACACAGCCAACTCAGAACTCTAAATCTAGCTGCATGGCGGATACTGTAACCATTCAGAATACACCTATCTCTAAAGCGGTTATGGATGTTATTTTGGAGGCCAGGAGGCCCAGCACCAGAAAATCTTATGCAGAAAAATGGAAGAGATTGTGTGCTTGGAACCAGGCACAAGGAATTGACACGCTTGTTCCAAATAGTCCTCAGATTTTACAATATCTAACCGAGATGCTGAACAAAGGCCTATCCTTCTCATCAATTAAGATCCATGCCTCTGCCACTTCAGCTCATTACAATACAGAACCACCTATTTTTTCACATTCATTGCTTAGGCAGTTCCTCAGGGGGGCCAAAAACATAAGCCCTCCAAGGAGAGCACCAATACCTGCATGGGACCTCAAATTTGTCTTGGAAAAACTCACACTGCCTCCTTTTGAGCCAGTCAGTACAGCTGAGATAAAATTCTTATGGAAAACAGCTCTGCTCCTAGCAATAACTTCAGCAAGAAGAGTCTCAGAGTTACAGGCACTAATGGCTGTGGAACCTTTTATTATCTTCCATCCGGACAGGGTTTCTCCAAGGACAAACCCAACATTTATGCCTAAGGTAGTGTCCAATGTGGCTCTTAACCAAACCATTCATTTGCCTACTTTTTACCCAAACCCGCAGAATAAAGGGGAGAGACTTGTGCATTCTTTGGACATACACAGACAGCTACGCTTTTACTTGGACAAAACTAAAGCTTTCAGAAAGACTGAGCAACTTTTAGTGGCATATGCTGCAGGATCACAAGGAAAGGCTATATCAAAGCAGACTATTTCAAAATGGATAGGACACTGCATTCATTTCTGCTATTCACAACATGGCAAATCGGTGCCTAAGGGCATTAGACCACATTCTACCAGGGTGGTAGCCACCTCAGCAGCCTTCCTCAGAGGAGTACCAACCAAGGATATTTTGGAGTCTGCAACTTGGACTTCAGTGCACACTTTTACTAAGCACTACCACTTGCCTCTTTACTCTAAATCCAGAGCAGGCTTTGCCACTGCAGTTTTGCAGGGCCTTATAGCCACTCCTAATTCTTTTAAGACCCAGCCGCCCAACCTCAGCTTTGGGATTCAACCCAAGTGTAATGACTGCAACAGTGAAACACAATGAACATAGTACAGTTGTGTACCTACCATAAATGTAGATGTTCGAGTGTATTCACTGTTGCAGTCCAGGTTGCCCACCCACCATCCCCCTTTCTTTGCTGGGACTTATCTGTACTTCTCTATACTATACAACCTATGTGGTGTATTTGCTTGTAGATGAAGGTATTGTTTATTTTAGTCCATGTTTTTATAAGCAATGTTTTTTTAGCCTACCTTTTTGGGGGCACCTGACATCTGGGGCAAGAAAAACTGAAGAAAATGGTGTAGAGAGACTTTTAACTTCACTGGGATACACCATCAATGAAAAGAAATCACATCTGGTACCCAGCCAACAGATTGTATTCCTAGGAGCAATCTTGAACACAACCTCCCAGATGGCATTCCTCACTCCAGAAAAACAAATCTATTTGACAAACTGCTTCAATCTACTGGCCACCAAAACCCAGCTGTCTGTAGGAAACATACTGCAAGCCATAGGGTTCATGGCCTCTTGCATTCTACTAATTCCATATGCAAGACTGCATATGAGGAAACTTCAATGGTACTTAAAAAGTTTCTGGTGTCAACATTCTCAGGACCTGGAAACAATGATTCCTTTCATTCCTTGCCTAAAGACAGAGTTCCTTTGGTGGGCAGAGGCCTGCTACCACAACAAGGGACTCCCTTTCACTCAATTCCCTGTTGCCCAAACCCTGACAACATACGCATCAGACTTTGCATGGGGGGCTCACATGGCAGGACAATGCATTCAAGGCAAATGGGAGTCCAAAGCAAGTGCACCTGCATATCAATCAAAAAGAAATGTTAGCTGTACAGAATGCTCTGACAGCCTTCAAAGGCCTTATTCTTCTAGGACAACTATTGGTAAAGACAGACAACACCACAGTTATGTGGTACATAAACAAGCAAGGGGGAACCCATTCCTACCCACTCTGCAGATTAGCCATGGCTCTATGGAACACAGCCTTGAGCAACCAAGTGCACCTGCAAGCTCAATTCCTGCCAGGCAAACTAAATTCACTGGCAAGATGACTTAAGCAGAAATCTCATGGACCCACACAAGTGAAAACTGGAACCCAAAATATTCAAGCTTTTGAGGAACAGATGGGTGGGGGGGAGGGCACCAGAGGTGGACCTCTTTGCTTCCCCTCAGAACTATCAATTGAGCAAATGTTGCACCAGAACTCCCCACAGCCAAACTTGTAAAGTGGATGCCTTGTCCTTTACCTGGGAAAGCCTCTCAATCTATGCCTTTCCCCCTTTGCCCCTCCTCTTGAAGGTTCTACTAAAGATCGAACAGGACAAGCCAAGGACAATCCTGATTGCACCAGACTGGCCACGCCAGCATTGGTACCCTCTTTTGCGCAGTCTGACAGTAGTGCCACCATGGCACCTGCCTCAGACCCCTTCCCTGTTGTCCCAGCAGGATGGCCAGATTTTGCACCCTCAGCTACAGACCCTGAACCTAGCAGCCTGTCTCATCCCCTGAACTCATCGCCAGCAGCCCTCAGTAAATAGCTGTTGGATGTCATTCTTGAGGCAAGGAGGCCTAATACTAGGAAATCCTATTCGGAAAAGTGGAAAAGATACTGTTCCTGGAGCCAGTCTCAGGGAATGGACACAGTGCCCAGCTTACCTCATATGCTAGATTACTTAACAGAAATGCTCCACAAAGGCCTAGCCTTCTCTTCAATTAAGATTCATGCCTCTGCCATCTCAGCTCATTATAATACTGAGCCACTCCTCTTCTCTCATCCTCTGGTCAAACAGTTCCTGAGAGGAGACAAAAATTTAAGACCCCCCCCCCCCCAGGAGAGCTCCCACTCCAGCCTGGGACCTTAACTCTGTATTGGAAAAGCTCACGCTTCCGCCCTTTGAACCTGCTGCTACAGCAGAGTTACAATTCCTCTCATGGAAAACAGCTTTACTTCTAGCCATCACTTCAGCAAGAAGAGTGTCTGAATTGCAGGCCCTTATGGCCGTGGAACCCTTAATTATTTTAAATGTGGACAGGGTTTCCCTCAGGACTAACCCATCATTTATGCCCAAGGTGGTGTCTAGTGTGACTTTAAACCAGTCCATTCATTTGCCAACTTTTATCCCTAATCCTCAGAATAAAGGGGAAAGGATCCTGCACTCCCTGGACATGCACAGGCAGCTTAGGTTCTGTCTGGACAGGACTAAGCCTTTGAGAAAATCTGACCACCTGCTAGTCAGCTTTTCTGCAGGGGCAGAGGGCAACGCCATTTCAAAGCAAACTATTTTTAAATGGATAGCACACTACATCCATTTCTGCTACAAACCATGGGAAACCTACTCCACAAGCGATCAGAACACATTCCAGTAGAGGTGCATCAACCTCTACAGCATTTCTCAGGGGGAGTCCCTACCAGGGACATCCTGGAACTGCAACCTGGAGCTCTGTACACACTTTCACCAAGCATTATCACTTGCCTATCTTTTCTAAATCCAAAGCTGGATTTGCCACAGCAGTCGTACAGGGCCTGATTGCCAGGCCTAATGTTTCTTAACTACATCCACCCATCCTCAGCTTTGGGAATCAACCCAAATGTGATGACTGCAACAATGAAAGACGAAGAACATGTACAGTTGTGTACACATGCCAGAAATGTAGATGTTAGAGTGTATTCACTGTTGCAGTCCTGGTTACCCTCCCTCCAGCCCCCTGGCTTCCCTCTACCTCTACCTATCTTTTTTGTTTGACATATCTTATATCATTGGTATTTACTTTTTGCTGGGGGTGTTCCATACCATGTAATTGCTTCTTATTTTGGGACCTCCTGACATCTGGGGCAAGAAAAACTGATGTAGTGTGTCGGCTGCATGTTTTATACTCCTGACAACCTAACGTCATGGGAGAAGCGACAGCTTCTGACGCAGAAATCCCAAGACTCTGGTATTCAGGCTGACTGAGGGCTAGCTGCAGGCAGATAACCCAAATGTGATGACTGCAACAGTGAATACACTCGAACATCTACATTTATGGTAGGTGTACACAACTGTACTTTCTGGAAGTCTCAGAGCTTTTCCCACAACGCACAGGACTTGCCCTCTGGACGTGCTTGGTGGACCTCCAGGATGCATAATATCACATCAGAATGGACAGGCGCTCAAGGAGGTTCCTCTGCTTTCACCTGGGAGCCTGTCATTACCAATTTGGAGTGCTACCATTTGGTCTCACCATCGCCCCCATGGTGTTTACCAAAGTAATGGCAATGGTGGTGGCTCACCTGCGCCTGCCGGGGTTCCAGGTCTTCCCCCTACCTGGACGATTGGCTCCTTTCCGCCCCCACCAGGCATCGCCTCTACCAGGCCAGGGATTTCTTTCTTCAAACCACACTTAAGTTGGGCATAACCATAAATCTCAAGAAGTCCCTGTTGGATCTGGTTCAAACTGTAGACTTTATTGGAGCTCCATTGGACATCATTCAGAGCAAGATTTTTCTGACCCCAGACAGACTTCAGTACCTCAGTTATCTTGTGTTGTACATTGTTCAGATCCATTATCCCCCTGCGGAATCAGTTCTTTGGATGTTGGGGTCCATGGTGGTCATAATGTCGCCCTCGTCTCCATAGCTTATCTGCATATGAGCGTCTCCAGTGGACCTTAGCCGTCCAGTGGTCCATACTAGATCTACCATTGTCCCATCCAGTTCGTGTGTCTCAAACCGCTTTTCTGGTGGCTTCAGTCCCTGGATCTCTTTCTGGGTCATTCCTTTATCCTCCTGGCCCCGGTGACCACAAATGTCGCCCTTCTCATGTGGGGGGGGGGGGAGGGGGGGGCATTGCATGAGAAGGACAGTCCAAGGCACATGGTCTTCCCGGGAGACCAAATTGCATTTCAGCGTCCTGGAGATGAGGGCAGTGCTGTTGGTGTTGCAAGCTGTTCATGCCCATCTTAGCCCTAGGGACGAATGCTATGCAGACAGACAAGCATGTCTGTAGTCTGGTACATCAACAAACAGGGGGGAACCAGGTCTTGCCACCTTTGTCACAAAACCATGAGATTGTGGGAGTGGACGATCTCCACCAACCATTTTCTGGTGGCAACGCACATTCCAGGGAGGTCCAACATTCTGGCGGACAGGATCAGCCGATCTATTCTGATGCCTTACGATTGGTCTCTGAATCCTTCGGCAGCAGAACAGATCTTCCTAAAGGGGGGTCGGCCTTGCTGCGATCTCTTCGCCTCTCCTTCCACCACAAAGTGCAGCGAGTATTTCGCTCTGAACCTCCCTTCGGGGAAGTCCCCCAGAGATGCTCTGGTTCATGCTTGGCACTCCAATCTTCTTTGTGCTTATCCTCCACTTCCCCTGATCCCGAAGTTCATTCATAAAGCTCGACGACTGGGGGATTTAGTGATCCTCATTGCCCCTTCTGGCCTCACCACGTATGGTTCCCCTCACTGTCGTCTGATGTACTGTGTCATCCTTAGACATTAGATCTGGTGCCAGATCTGATCACTCATCTCTCAGGGATCCCACACCCTGATCTAGTCAGTCTGAAGCTCACAGCTTGGTTGCTCCATTTGCAGTAGTAGCTAGAACTCCTGAGCTGTCTTCGCCAGTTAAGAAGATTTTTGGTAGCGGCTCATAAATTGTCCACTAGGAAAGCTTACTCCAGTAAGTGGAAATGTTTTTCGATATGGGCGTTGCAACATGATTTGGATCCTTTCACTGCTCCAGTTCCTGCTGTCCTGGAATTTCTGGCAGATATTTTTCATCAGGGTGTCTGCTTTTCCACGGTTAAGGTACAGCTGGCAGCTATCTCCAGTTTTCACATAGGAGACAAGTTGGCTTCCCTAGCTTCTTCCAAGCTTTCTAAAGCCTTTTTGAAAGGTACCTTTTTACTTTGGCCCTCAAACAAGGACCCTACACCACCGTGGGATCATACTCTAGTTCTACAAGCCTTGGTTTCTTTCCCCATTGAACCTACAGCTTCAGTGGATTTGCAATTTCTGTTTTGGAAGACAGCTTTTCTGGTCACTATTACTGCTGTTAAAAAAGTGCCTGAGATTCAGGCCTTATCTGTTAATCTGTTCAACCTCCTTATATGGTGTTCCATAAAGATAGGGTAACCTTGCATATGAACCTGTCCTTTCTCCCGAAAGTGGCTTCGGAATCCAACATTAATCAGGTTATCAGTCTCCCTGTTTTCTTCCCCAACTTTCAGAATAAGGGAAAGTATATATTGCACTTGCTTGATGTTCATAGGCAGTTGCGCTTTTATTTGCATAGGACAAAGTCCTTCCGCAAGTCAGATCAACTTTTTGTTTCCTTTTCTAAGCCTTTCTTAGGGAAACTTGTGTCAAAGTTGACTATTGCACGTTGGATCTCTCGGTGCATAATTCGGGCATATACAGCTAAAGGTTTGTCTCCACCAGGTCAAATTAAGGTGCACTGTACTAGGTCTGTGGCTACTTCAGCGGCTTTTTGCTCTAGGGTTTCCTTGGATGATTGTTCTGCGGCTACTTGGGCATCTTTGTACACGTTCATTTCCCACAATAGGTTGGATCTCCTGTCCAGAGGCAGGGCATCATTTGGCTCTGCCATGCTTCAGAATGTCCTTCTGTGAGGACCTCCCCGGGTCTTGTGATAACTGGGGACTCTGTCCCACAGATTGAAGAGCCAAGGAAAGCAACAACTTCAGATAAAGAAGTCATGTACTCACCATAATTTTCCATCTGAGTTGCTGCTTTTCATTTGTCCATGTATTGTATTAAATTAAGTTTTCATTTTGAAATAACAGTCAACCTATAAAAATCCAAACTACAAACAGTTTAATCTCTCTGGAATTCATCAGGACGCTGTTGGACACAAGATCTCTGATAGCAAAATTCTCTCAAATACGGATCCTATCCCTCCACCACCAAGGTCAACAAGTCTTTTCCTTCTGGAGGCCAACTGCCAAGATAATTCTTTGCCTTTTAGGCTCCATGGCTGCCTCAGTTACATTAATACCTTTAACTAGGCTGTACATGCAAGTCCTTCAGGTGGACTGTGACTGTCCAGTAGTTGTCAGTAAGCAACTGATGCCCCATCCAGCCATCTTCATAAACAATTTCAGAGATCACATACGGTGATGAATAGGTTCTTTCATTTCCCCTTCACATGCCACAGTAACTTTTAACGTCTCCCAGTTGGGGTGGTGGTGGGGTGCATTATCTGGGAACGACAGTGCAGGGCATGAGGTCTCAAATAGATGCCAGTTTTCTTACCAGTATTTTGGAGGTGAGGGCATTCCTCCTAGTGTTGCAGGCCTTTCAGAACTCTCTCCCCTTGGGTGTGATTTCTATCCAAAGAGACAACATGGTTGTGATTTGTTACATCAGCAAACAAGGTGGAACCAGGTCTTACCCTTGTGTTGAGAGGCCATGAGAGTACGGCAATGGGCGATATCTTCCCACTGCTTTCTTACAGCAGTGCATGTCCTGGAAAAAAGCCAGTATTTTTATGGACAGGTTCAGGAAATCTGTTTTGCCTCCACACAAGTGGTCCCTCAATCCATTGGTAATGGAACAGATTTTCAGCTGCTGGGGCCAACTTTGTTGTAGTCTTTTTGCATCTCCCTTGAACAAAAAAATATAAGAATTTCTTTCCTTTTATACCCCATGAGGGGGAGTCACCCAGGAATGCTCTAACACACTCTTGGCCTCCAGGACTCCTTTATTCCTTTCCTCCAACACTGGTTATTACAAAGGCGTCTGTGTTGAAGGTCAGAGTCATCCTCATAGCCCCGTATTGATGTCAATAAATTTGTTTTCCCTTCCTCTGCCTCATTTAGTTTACCCTTCTTGGGTGCTGGGCTTGGACCCAGAGTTACTGTCTCACACATTGGGGTCACCTCACCCAAACATTTAGGCCCTGAAGTTAACTGCTTGGTTTCTCCAATTTGCTATTTGGGCTATCTATGGAGAAAAGCATTGACCCGTTTTTCAGCCCCTGTTCCAGCAATTTTCGACTTTGACATACAGTTTTCATCGTGGAGCCACTATTCCACTATCAAGGTCCAGTTAGCTGCTGTTTCTTTCTTCCATGTGGGGGAAGAACATACACTAGCTTCTCATAGATTATCCAAGGCATTTCTCCAGGGCACTTTCCTTTTTGGCCCTCCTACCCCCTGCTTAGAGATCCAGTTCCTCCACAGGATGTTGCTACTATTTTGCATTTTCTGACGGGTCCTCCCTTTGAACCTGCTGCTAAAGATGATCTGAAATTTATTTTTTGGGAGACTTTATTTGTGATGGCCATCATTTCTGCCAGGAGAATTTAGTCGTCTTCCGAATTGTCCATTAATCAGTAAAAAAATTTGCCAGGCTTCTTCCCAAATTTCTCAAATAAGGGTGAGTAATGCTTGCATTTGCTAGATATTCACCTTTTGTTGCATTTTTATTTGCATCGGACAAAGTCTTTCAGAAAATCTGAGCAGCTATTTGTCTTCTTTTTCAAAACCAAGTTGAGAAAAGCAGTATCCAGGGTCACACTATCTTGATAGCTTAGTGTATTTCATTACTTTGCTAAGAAAAGAGGATGTTCGTGTTACACTGCTGCAGTCATCACACTTGGGTTATCCTGCTGTCAGGCGGTCCCGCAGTCGGCCCGAGTTCAAAAGTCTTGGTCCAGCGTCGGTTGCTGTCTCTTCTTCCCTGAAGTCAGTGCGCCAGGGGTATACAAGATGCATCCAACGCCATTTTCTTCAGTCTTTCTTGCCGCGTGGTGCCGAAGCAGAAGCAGTTCGCAAGTGCCGGTCGGCCAACTCCTGAGATTTTCAAATCGAATTTCAGACTGAAGTCTTCGTAAAGCTAAGTACCCCATTGGGGAACCTTTTCTTGCCTCAGTCCGATGTCAGTAAAAGTTAACAATTGCATTTCTTGTGGGAAGCAAATACCTCATTCATTCTTATTGTATTCCTTGCCTAGGCCCAGACCACGACGTCACAGGTTGTCTGTTTTGTGTTAGGCTTAATAAACGAATCATTAAATGTCAGTTTGATTTCGCCCGACATTATTTTGGTAGGAAGTTTAATTATACCATGCCGTCAGAGCAACCGACGGCCAGAATGCATAAAAAACGCAAAGATAAGGACAGGCAAATGAAATCCAAACTGGACACCGAGGCCTCTGTTAGGCCAGTCGCCGGTTCTCCGATTTTCAGTGAGGCGCCTACGCAGCCCCTGACGACCGCTGATTTAGAACCCCAGGCGACATCCGATTTACAAGCGGAGGTTGCTAGGCCTCCACAACCTTTACCTTTAGGCCCTTCCGACTCCATACGTGAAGGAGATTCGGGTGCAGTTGAAATTCCTTCAGTTGCAGAAGGTGTCTTCAGACCGACTACACTCACTATTAAATCCTATGCAAAACTGAAAACGCCTTTAAAAACAAAGAAGACTGTACAGCCGTCTCCTGTACAAGACCCCATGCCTAAGAAACAGATGCTTAAGATGGCGGAAGACTTAATTACCCTAATCAGGGGTTCCCATCCCCCTCCTGATAAAAGGCCAAGGCAGGAGGAGGACTACGCTTCCTCCGACCAGGTTTCAATTTCCTCAGACTCTTCTGAGGAACAAGAATATTCCTTTCCCCCTTAAGATTCTGATGCTGAAGAGTCTATCCCTTCTGCATCTCCCCCAGAAGACTTCTCTTTTGGCGAAACCTTGCATACTATAAGGGAACATTTTCACTGGGAAGGCCAGGATTACCCTGATTCTAAGAAAAGACTCTGAGAGTTCCTTTTACTACCCCAGCACAGACCACTTGCTATTCCACCTGTGTTAGACTTTGTGGATGATGTTTATTCAGAGTCTAGCCTTAACCCAGATTCACTACCTCCTGCACCAGCCACACCAGACAAATACTACAGAATCCCTGACTCACATAAATTCCTGTATAAAAGCCCTGTTGCTGACCCAGAAACCATTTCCCATGGTCCCAAAGGGGTTAAGCCCTCTATTGCTAAAAATCCTGTGCCCTCTGAAAGGGATTCTAGAGCGCTAGACAGATGGGGAAAGAAAGTATATACCTCAGCTACTCTACCTATGAGGGCCTTAAATTGTGAGTTCCACATGCTGAAATATCAACAATATCTGATGTCTCAATTAAAACAAAAAATGCTCGCACATACAGACCAGCCAGATTAGAAGGAAATGCAATGTGGTCCTATCTCGCCTACATTCCTTACTCAAGGGTTCGGAGCAGAGAATCGGCTCAGACTCGGCCAAATTTCTCTAGCACAAAGTCTCTAATTGGCTGGGCTAACCCGGTATCCCAAGATGCACCTCACCCTAGTCCCAGATCTCGTTTACCACTCGTAGAGTTAGGATGTGGTCTCACTTGGCTGTGGCTAAGTACCCTTTTCAAATACTTTTTTTTAGTATTTTGGCAGTCTGTTATTTTACAAAAGCTATTTTAATAGCTAGTTTTCTCCTTGTCTAAGTTTCGTTATGAGTGTTGGTGAGATTGGCTGTTTGTGTGGTATCCCTTTCTTTGGCGAGCTAGGCCCGTTTAAGTTAGAGGACCTAGTCCTCTCCTATTTTGTTTTCTGGTGTTAAAACTGTAGTTGGATTTGTTCTTGTCTTTCCCAAGAAACGTTTGATTTAGAGTTCCTTGGCCGTTAGCGGTGTTTACCTGCCTTCCACTTGTGTCGTTGTCGGTTGACAGTGTGCTGTTAATTTTTGTTACCATGTCTAAAGAGCAGAAGGAGCATAAACCCTCCGGGTTTAAAAAGTGTACTAAATGTGGCTATAAAATGTCTATTACGGATGGCCATGCCATCTGTGTGTATTGTCTTGGGGCTGTTCACCTGCAGGAGTCCTGCAGTTTTTGCCACGCTTTTAACGCAAGGGTACTGCAGGAAAGAAAAAAATAAACTGATTTTGAAGGGCCTGATTAAGCCCTCCTTTGAGGAGTCTTTAGATTCTTCTTCTTCTTCCAGTCTTAAATCTAAGCCTTCCAAGGCCAAGAAGAGATCTCCGGCTCAGTCTGCTTCCTCTGAGCCCCCGGTGAAGGTTAAAATAGTGGTTGCTGCCTCCTCGGCTCCATTGTCCTCGGGGTCGCAGGAGACTGCCTCTATTATGGATACTTCCTCCTCGGCTCCATTTTCCTTGGGGCCGCAGGAGAAGGTTTCGATAGGGGATACTACCCCCTCGGCTCCATTGTCCTCGGAGCCGCAGGAGGTATTGGTGGTGCTGGAGCCGACCTCGGCTCCGATATTTTCGGAGCTGGTCACCTAGTGTCAGGCATGTGTCTCCGGGCAGGAGATCCCGATCTCCTCCTATTTCCTCCAAATCCCCTAGGCTGTCTGATTTGGATGTGGATAGGGTGGTCCAGAAGCTCCTGCAGTCGCCAGTGCTAGCAAAACTGTTCTCGGCTCCGACCCTGTCTGCTCCGGAGCCAGTCCCCATTCTGGTACCTGTGATTCCTCCTCCGAGCCACACATGTGTCGTCAGAGCCGGAGTGCTCTGCGCCGAGTGATGTTCTCGTGTTGGCTCCGATACCCCATGTGAGTCTATCGGAGCCAGCGTCGGCTCCAACCATGTCGGTTCCGTCCTCCGGTTTCGGTACTCTGGTTTCCTCAGTTGGACCCGAGGGGGATACCTTGGGATGACGGTCAATTCCGAGCCTCCCTCTTGGTGCTTCGGCTCGGGGAATACCGACTCCGGTCGTGATCTCTGAGATGGGTCGGTCCTTGGATTCGGGAGGACCTGCCTTCGAGGCCATGAGGAGCTCACTGGTCAGATTGTCAGTTACATTACCTGGATCAGTCACTCCGTCCCCTTACACCCTGGCTAGAGCCTCTGACGCCCCCCTATCCTTGGATGGCGGAGCCCGTAGGTCTATGGATACCCCCTTGAGCGGCCCCCTACTTTCTGAGGGCCCCTCAGAGTCTGTGCCTGAGGAGCCCCCTAGTAAGAAGTTGTGCAAGAGGAAGCACATAGACTCCCAGGACGAGTCCCTCACTTCCGATACCGACCTCGAGGAGTCAGAGGGGTCCCCCAAGTCGTCCTCCGATGATGTCTTTTTCTCCAACATTCTGGAAATTTTGAGACAGAGAGGCGACTGGCCTTCCAAGACCTCCTCCTCTGAGGAGTCAGTATTCCTCAAGGCCTTCAGAGCTCAACCCTCCGCCTTCTGGGTGTCTCCACCCTTCATCTAGTTTCTGGACTTGATTTGTCGAAGGGTGTGGGAGAACCCTAATTTCGTGGAACCGGTGCCCAGACGTCCAAACAAGTTTCTGTCAGCTCCTCCGGGCAAAGAGTTCCTTACCAAAGGAGTTTCAGTAGATGCCTTGGTTGTGGCGGCAGCCACTCAGCAGGAAGTTGCAGAGGCTTCTTCTTCAGTCCATCCTCCTAACAAGGAGTCCAGGAGTATGGACCGGTATGGGAAGCGTACCCTGTCTTCGGCGACCTTTACCTTGCGGTCGTTGAATTACCTCTGTCATTTCACTCTGCTCCAAAGAGATCTCCTGAAGGAGCTAGGAGATACTCTGACGGGTAACATGCCTGAGGTGGTAGCGCAGACTGTTAATGCCCAGTTGTCTACCCTAGGTTCCATTGTCACCTCGTCTATGAGGCTCATATCTTATGCAGCCGAAGGGGCGAATAGGGCAGCTAGCTCAGGCGTAGTTCTTAGAAGGCAAACCTGGATGCGCCTGTGTCGTTTCGTGGAGGCTTTTAAGTCTTCCTTCACTGACTCCCCCTTTGATGGGTCCTCTCTCTTCGGACCCAAAGTGAAAGACACCCTCACTAGATCCGAACAGGAGGGAAAGACCTTATCTGCCGTAGGGGCCAGTTTTTCTCTCCCTTCTAGGCCTTATCCTAAGGCTCAGAGAGGAGGGAAAATGTGGTTCAAAAAGTCTCAGAGGCCCTTTCCTGCAGCTCAAGGTGAGTCCCCCTCCAGAGGCAGGGGGGGGGGATTATTACGGAAGACACCGTCCTAGAGGCAGAGGAGGCCCCCGCAACTCGGGAGACCACAATTCCTTTTGCAGTTCTTCCTTCCAGCATTCCTGAGGTGTTGCCCGACTGTGCTATTCCGGAGCCAGTCGGGGCAATTCTGCATCCGGAAGCCTGGGAAAGCATCACCCAGGATCGTTGGGTGCTTCGAATAGTTACCGGAGGTTACACTATTTTCTTTGTGTTGACCCCTCCCCAGTCAGAAGGATCCCGGACGTCCCACCCAGTCAACGGGATCAAGCAGCACTAGAAGTGGCAAAGCTGCTAGAAAAAGGAGTCATCCAACCAGATGTCCTTCATGGATGCATCTGCAGTCATAACAACTGGGTTGTCCTGTCGTCAGGCAGCCCTTCAGTCGGCCGGATTCCAAAGTCCGGGTCCGGCTTCGGCTGATGTCGCACTTCACCCGACGTCATCTCTGTTGGTCTTCGGGTATAAAAGCATCAGCCGACGCCATTTTCCTCAGTCTTTCTTGCGGCGTGGCGAAGCAGAAGCTGTTCGCAAGTGCCGGTCGGTCGGATCCAGAGATTACTTCTACCGAATACTACTTCGAAGACTTCTAAAGCTAAGTACCCCGTTGGGGACTCTTTCTTGCCTCAGCCGATGTCAGAAAAAGTTAATAATTGTTTAACCTGTGGGAAACAAATACCTCATAAAGATTTCCACTCTTATTGTCTGCCTTGTTTAGGCCCAGCCCACGGCGTAGCAGCCTGTTCGCGCCGTCCTTGTTTCAACCGACGAACGCTTAGCGGGCGGCCGGAGTTTTGAGAACAGTTTTTCGGTCCTGATTTTGGGTACATTATGCCGTCGGATCCTCCGACTACCCAATCTGCCAAAAACGCAAAGATAAAGACCGACACTCGCGGTCCGCGGTTTCGGCCGAAACCATGGTTAAGCAAACCGCGAGTGTCTCGGTTTCGGCCGAAACCAAGAAAACTGATCAAAGTACAGCTGAACCTATCTCTACAACTGAGGCCCCTGCTACCACTCTTGAATCGGCCTCAGAAATTTTATCCACTACGGTGGTTGCCACTGACTTATCAGACACCATTCCCTTGGATGTCTCTACCCCAACACGTGGTGCTGCTAGGCCTCCAGCAGCCATGTCCATTAAGGCCTTCGCCAGGGCTAAAGCAGCCAAGACTACTAAGACAGTGCCTGTTAAACTCCCCACAACCAGGCCCTCTTCTAGTTCTCAAACGCTTACTTTGGCAGAAGATTTAATTTCATTAATTAGAGGATCTCAATCTCACCCAGACAGGGCCTCTCAGCCCCCAGAGAAGAGACCTAGGGCAGAGCCCCCTGAGCCAGTGTCCTCTGATGATTCTGCTGACGAATCAGACATAACTGACCAGCCAGAGGCTCCTTTCTCCAATTTTGAAGATTCTGATGCTGAAGAATCCATTCCAGCTGCTTCCCCACCAGAAGAATTCTCCTTTGGGGAAACCTTACATGCCATGCGAGAGCAGTTCCAATGGCAGCAACAGGATTTTTCAGACTCCAGAAAAAGACTTAGGACCTTTCTGCACCTCCCACAGCACAGGCCCTTAGCTATACCTCCTGTTCTCTCTGTGGTGGATGATGCTTTCAATGATGTCTGCTCCGCTCCAGATTCTTTACCCCCAGCCCCTGCCAAACCAGACAGATTTTACAGGGTGCCAGATACTCATCACCACCTTTACAAGGCCCCACTTGCAGACCCTGAAACTATATCCCAGGGTCCCAAGGCAGTAGCCGCGACCAAAGCTAAAAACCCTATTCCTTCTGAAAGGGAAGCAAGGTCATTAGACAGATGGGGTAAAAAGGTCTACACTTCAGCTACTCTCTCAGCTAGAGCTTTAAACTGTCAGTTTCACATGATACAATACCAAGAGTTTATGCTTGATCAGTTAACTAAAAAACTAACCACTGATGAATCTCTAGATAAGAAATATGTATTAGAAATGGTAAATAACATACAACAGGTTAGCAACCATTCCTTAAAATGTGGCTATGATGCACTGGAGGCTTCATTTAGATCAGCCATGACTGGCACAGTGATAAGAAGGCATGCATGGCTAAAGGAGCAAGCTTTACCGGATCATGTTAAAGCTAAGTTGCTAGATGCTCCTATGGATAAGACAAATTTGTTTGGTACACCTGCCCAGCAGGTTATGAAGAAAATGGAAGAAAAGGCAAAATCTGTTCAAACGGTTAAAGATTTCTTGCAGGTTCAACCCCCAAGGTTTAGCAGGAACTGGCCTGCCAAAAATTGGTCCTTTCCTGACTCCACAAAATTTCAAAGGGGCAGGAATAGACGTTCCAGAGGCAGAAACCAATCCAGAGGAGGTGCCTACAGAGGACGACAGTGGCAAGGTAACAACAGAGGCACAGACACAACCACTGCCACTACATCAGCACAACCACAGTGACTTAACCCTAAATCCGCCTACCAGGGAACAAATAGCGGCTCCTCTAGGCGGAAAGTTAACCTTATTTTCAAAGAACTGGCACTACATAACAAAAGACAAGTGGATTTTACAAACCATAGATCAAGGTTACCGGTTTCACTTCCACACTTTACCAGTCAAAAGAGGAAGGCCAAATCTACCTCCAAATCAAAAAACAGAGGCACTACAACAGATAATGGAGTTAGCAAACATGAGAGCTGTGGAAAGAGTGCCAACAGCAGAGCAAGGAAAGGGTTCTACTCCAGACTATTCCTAGTTCCAAGAAAGGAAAAAGTTGGAGACCAATTCTCGACCTGTCCACCTTAAATACATACATCATTGTCCCAAAATTCAAAATGCTGACCCTACAGCAACTTCTTCCCATGCTGGGCAAGGAGTCTTGGCTGGTAACTCTAGATCTCAAGGAGGCATACCTGCACGTCCCCATTCGACCAATCTGCAGAAGATACCTCAGATTTTTTGCAGGATCAGAGCACTATCAATTCTCAGCATTGCCCTTTGGCTTATCTACTGCCAGAGTATTCACAAAATGCCTGGCATCAGTAATCGCCCATTGCAGACTACAGGAATTCAAATTTACCCATACCTGGACGACTGCCTGCTACAAGGGGACAACAAAAGCAAGCTGACAACAGATTTACAAAGGGTCATTTACTTGCTACAAGCACTGGGATACACAGTCAATTTACAAAAGTCAAGGCTGATACCATCCCAAACAAGGACATTCTTGGGCGCTGAATTGGTCACAGTAAAACAAATGGCATTCCTGACTACAGAAAAACAAAAGAACTCCCTCTTTACTTCTTGGCACTAACAAAACTGAACAAGTTAACAGCAAGAAAAGTACTGCAGGCCTTGGGCTTCATGGCATCATGCATAATCTTGGTCCCATTTGCCAGACTACATATGAGAAAACTACAGTGGTACCTAAAGAATTTATGGTCCCAACACAGACACAGCCTAGAAACAGAAATCCCACTAATTCCATGCTTAAAGCAGGAGTTCCTATGGTGGGCTCAGGCATGTCAGTCAAACCCAGGCCTACCCTTTCGCAGATGTCAAGCAAGCCAGACCATCACAACAGACGCTTCAGACCTAGGATGGGGGCCCACATGCTGGACAAATGCGTGCAAGGATTGTGGACACAGGATCAACTTCACCTGCACATCAACCTAAAAGAAATGCTGGCAGTAAAACTGGCAATCCAAAAGTTCAAACCATTTCTCCAAGAGGGCCAGTTGATGATAAGGACAGACAACACCACAGTCATGTGGTACATCAACAAACAGGGAGGCACTCATTCATACCCCTATGCAGAATGACTTTGGAGCTGTGGACCCTGGCACTCAGCTACAACATCCAGTTACAGGCAATATTTGTACCGGAAAAGAAAATACTCTAGCAGACATATTAAGCAGAACCACATCGGATGCCCACGAATGGAAGCTGCACCCGACATCTTCAAGACCATCTCAAAGAAATGGGGAATGCCTCAGATAGATCTATTCGCATCACCTCTCAATCACCAGCTCAAAAGTTCTGCACAAGGACATTCCACCCACTAGCATGGAAAGTGGATTCGCTCTCCTTCAGCTGGAAAGGCCTAACAGCATATGCATTCCCACCTCTTCCCTTGATACACAAAGTACTACTAAAAATCAAGGAAGAACGTCCAAGGATAATCCTGATAGCTCCAAACTGGCCAAGACAACACTGGTACCCACTGCTGAGGAGCATGTCTCGAACAATATGTGGCCAATACCCTGATGCCTTTGATGTTAACTCAGAACAACTAGAGCATCATACATCCAAACCTAAAACGTTGCAACTGACTGCATGGAACATCACATAGCAGCAGCTAATCCAGAACTTTCCCAAAGAGTTAAAGACATTATTCTTGAAGCACGCAGACCTTCAACAAGAAGGAACTATGCTGGAAAATGGAAAAGGTTTGTCATTTGGAGTACGGAAAGGGGAAAAGATGTGTCAAACATAGATATGCCTAACATTCTGGAGTATCTGGCCGAACTTCTTCATTCAGGCTTGTCCTACTCCTCCATCAAGATACATGCATCAGCTATTTCAGCAGAATACAGCTTTGATCCACCTGTTTTTTCGCACCCTTTGCTCAGGCAGTTCCTCAGAGGAATCAAGAATGTAAAACCTCCAAGGAAACCACCATTACCAGCTTGGGACTTAAACTTTGTGCTAGAAAAGTTGACACTATCACCCTTTGAACCAGCAGCAACAGCAGACCTACAACACCTGTCATGGAAAACTGCTTTCCTACTGGCAATTACTTCAGCAAGGAGGGTTTCAGAACTACAGGCCTTAATGGCAGTGCAACCCTTCCTAATCTTCCACCAAGATAGAGTGTCCATGAGGACTAATCCTACATTTATGCCTAAGGTGGTATCCAGAGTGTCTTTAAACCAGGCAATCCACCTACCTACCTTCTTTCCCAACCCACAAAACAGAGGGGAAAGAATACTGCATACCTTGGATGTACATAGACAGCTACGCTACTACTTGGACAGAACAAAAAATAGCAGAAAGACTGACCAACTTTTTGTAGCCTATGCATCAGGAAGGGAAGGAAAAGCTATTTCCAAACAGACAATCTCCAAATGGATAGGAAATTGCATACGATTCTGTTACTCCTTCCATGGAAAACCAATTCCACAGAACATAAGACCTCATTTTACAAGGGCAACAGCCACTACCACAGCCTTCTTACGAGGAGTGGCAACCAAAGACATTATTGAGGCGGCTACTTGGACCTCCGTGCATACATTTGCCAAGCATTATAATTTGCCTCTATATTCCAGATCCCGAACAGGGTTTGCCACTGCTGTACTGCAAGGGATCCTAAACACACCATAATCTACTTTTATCCTCCTCCCCTAGTTGGCTATGGTATTCTACCCAGTTGTTATGACTGCAGATGTATCCATGAAGGACATAGTACAGTTTTGTACCTACCATAAATGTAGATGTCCGAACTGGATAGCATCTGCAGTCAGGATTACCTTCCCTCCTTCCCTCTGTGGTACTCCTAGGGTGTTTACCCTCCTAATAGCTAGCTGGTGGGGAGTCTTTATGGTGTATTTGTTTGTATATATGTACATACATGCTTATTTTTGTGTTTACCTCTATCTTTTTGGAAACATTGGCATCTATCCAAATTTTAGCCTTCAAGAGGGCTACTGGCATCTGGGGCAAGAAACACTGAGGAAAATGGCGTCGGCTGATGCTTTTATACCCGAAGACCAACAGAGATGACGTCGGGTGAAGTGCGACATCAGCCGAAGCCGGACCCGGACTTTGGAATCCGGCCGACTGAAGGGCTGCCTGACGACAGGACAACCCAGTTGTTATGACTGCAGATGCTATCCAGTTCGGACATCTACATTTATGGTAGGTACAAAACTGCACTTTTCCCTCAGACCATGTCGGATCAGGGACTTGCGACTCTTTTTGGTGCCGAAAAGAACAGGGGACCTGAGACCCATTCTGGGTCTCAGTCGACTGAATCATTACGTTCTGAAGTCCAAGTTCTGGATGGTCACACTTCAGTCCATTTTTCCACTGCTGGAGAAAGGAGTATGGATGTGCTCCATCGATCTCAAGGATGCCTACTACCACATCAAAATGGAGAAGGATGTCCTTCAAGAATGCAACTGCAGTCATAACATGTGGGTTGTCCTGCCTCAGGCAGCCCTCTGTCGGCCGGATTCCAAAGTCAGGGTCAGACGTCGTCTGATGTCGCATTTCTGTCCGACGTCAGAGCGGCTGGAGTGCATAAGCATCAGCCGACGCCATTTTCTTCAGTCTTTCTTGCCGCGCGGTGCCCGAAGCAGAAGCAGTTCGCAAGTGCCGGTCGGTCAGCTCCTGTATTCTACGATACCGAAGTCATCAAAAAAGCTAAGTACCCCGTTGGGGACCTTTTCTTGCCTCAGCCGATGTCAGAAATTACTGAAAAAGTTAACAATTGTCTTTTTTGTGGTAAACAAATACCTCATAAGGATTTCCACTCTTACTGCCTCCCTTGCCTGGGCCCAGACCACGACGTCTCGGCCTGTGTAGCCTGTGCTCGCTTCAACAAGCGCACTCTCAGGCGCCGGGCGGAGTTCGCTGAAGATTTTTCGCGATAAATTTGCCTACACCATGTCGTCGGATCTTCCGACATCGCAAACTCCCAAAAGCGAAAAGACCGGTACCGACATCCTCGGCCCGCCTACCACTGACTCCACGCCAAAACCTAGCGCGAGTGCTCCGGTTCCCTCTGAGACGGTCTCTCCACCGCTCGAACCGAAGACACCGCGACACCGGCGACTCCGATTCCAGACATTACTCCGCCAGTTATAGACTTTCCTCCGGATACGAAACCGAGGAAATGCCCGAGACCATTGCTGTAGACAAGGTCACTCCTGCACGTGGAGCTGCCAGGCCTCCTATGGCCATGTCTATTAAGGACTACACTAGGGCTAAGGCAGCCAGCAAAACAAAGCATATTACTTCTAAATCCTTACCTCAGCCGACTCCGGAGACACAAATTATGTCCATGGCTGCTGATTTAATTTCCATGATTAGAGGTTCACAGGCCCATCCTGAGAGAGCATCCCAGCCTCCTCCTGATAAAAGGCCTCGGGTTGAACCCTCAGACCCTACTCCTTCAGATGAAGACTCTGAGGGCTCTGTCCACTCTGATAGCCAGGAAGAGCTCTTCCAGACCTATGAGGACTCGGATGCAGAAGATTCCATCCCCTCGGCCTCCCCTCCTGAGGATATTTCTTTTGGGGAAGTTCTGCACACCATGAGGGAACATTTCAAGTGGCAGGGTCAGGAATATTCTGATTCTAGGAAACGCCTTAGGACTTTCCTTAAGAAGCCTCAGCACAGGCCCTTAGCTATTCCTCCTGTACTTGATGTTCTAGATGATTTGTATTCTGACTCTAGTGCTACCCCTGATTCTCTTCCTCCTGCTCCAGCCAAGCCAGACAGGTATTACAGGGTCCCCGAAACTCATTCCCATTTATTCAGGGCCCATACTGCTGATTTGGAAACGATTTCACAGGGGCCTAAAGGAGTTTCAGCCTCCATCTCAAAAAATCCTTTGCCCTCCAACAGGGAAGCAAGGTCATTAGAGAGATGGGGAAAAAAGGTTTACACATCCACTACCTTATCTATGAGAGCTTTAAATTGCCTTTTTCATATGTTACAATATCAGGATTATCTCTTAGAAGATTTACGAAAAACATTAGCTTCTCCTGATCCTTTAGACAGGAAGACTTTGCAGGAAGCTGTACATAACACTCAGCAAGTAAGCAATCACTTCCTGCAGTGTGGATATGATGCACTGGAAGCTTCATGTAGGGCAGCTATGACAGGGGCAGTGATTCGTAGACATGCTTGGTTAAAAGATCAACCTCTACCAGATCATGTAAAAGCAAATCTTCTGGATGCACCTTTGGAAAAGAACAACTTTTTGGTGCAAATGCTAAGGATGTGTTAAAGACCATCGAAGAAAAAGCAAAATCAGTTCAGACGGTGAAAGATTTCCTCCAGGTTCAACCCCCCAGATTCAGTAGGAATTGGCCTTCAAAAAACTGGTCCTTTCCTAATCCAGAAAAGTTTCAAAGGGGTAAGAACAGACGTGGCCGAGGAAGAGGCCAATACAGAGGCCCTTACAGGGGACGACAATGGCAGCCAGGAAACCAAAGAAGTGACGCAGGGGTTTCACCTGCCCAACAACCACAAACTCAATGACTTTCCTCTACTACCGCCTACCAGGGAACAACTAGAAGCTCCCTTGGGCGGGAAATTATCTCTGTTTGCAGAAAACTGGCACAGACTGACAAAGGACAAATGGATTTTGGACATTATAGAGCGAGGGTACAGGTTTCATTTTCATACCTTACCAAGAAAACAAGGCATGCCAAACCTACCACAAAATCAAAGGGCAGAGGCTATTAAGCAAATCACTCTGCTGACTCGAATGAAAGCAATAGAAAGAGTTCCACAACAAGAACAGGAACAAGGGTTTTACTCAAGACTGTTCCTTGTTCCAAGAAAAGAATCTCAATGGAGACCAATACTGGACTTGTCCGCATTAAACACCTTTCTCATAGTACCAAAGTTCAAAATGCTGAGACTACAGCAACTCCTTCCCATGCTGGGCAAGGAGTCGTGGCTGATTACTCTGGACCTCAAGGAGGCATACCTGCATGTCCCTATGAGACACAGCTGCAGAAGATACCTCAGATTTCTTGCAGGGCCAGAGCATTATCAATTCTCAGCATTGCCATTTGGCTTATCTACTGCGCCCAGAGTATTTACAAAATGCCTGGCTTCAGTAATTGCTCATTGCAGGCTCCAGGGTATACAAATTTACCCATACCTGGACGACTGCCTCATACAAGCGGACGACAAATTGATGTTAACAAAAAACCTGGATTATGTCATACGATTACTTCAAGCTCTGGGATACACAGTCAACTTCCAAAAGTCAAGACTGCAGCCATCCCAGCAAATAATCTTCTTAGGAGCCAAACTAGACACAGCCTCTCAGATGGCTTACCTGACAGAAGACAAGCAAGAGAAGTTAACTCATTACTTCAAAGGTTTAGCAAAACTCACCCAGATGACTGCAAGGAGATTCCTACAGGCCCTGGGTTACATGGCATCTTGCATTCTACTGGTTCCATTAGCAAAACTACACATGAGAAAGCTTCAGTGGTACCTAAAAAGCATTTGGTCTCAACACAGCAACAACTTGGAGACAATCATACCACTCATTCCATGCCTACAAAAGGAATTCCTATGGTGGGCCTCGGTGAGCCAGGAAAACACAGGTGTGTCATTCAAAAAACCACAGATAACACAGACCGTGACTACAGACGCCTCAGACCTTGGATGGGGGGGCGCACATGGAAGGCAGGTGTATACAAGGACAATGGTCTCCGAAGGAAACACATCTGCATATAAACCAAAAGGAAATGCTGGCAGTAATGCATGCCATCGAGGCTTTTCAACACCATCTCCAGCAAGGCCATTTAATGATACGGACAGACAACACCACTGTGATGTGGTACATAAACAAGCAGGGGGGGCACCCACTCTTACCCCCTTTGCAGACTGACAATGCAGCTTTGGGAGAAATCACTGAGCCTAAACATCCAGTTACAATCCCAGTTTGTTCCAGGAAAAGACAATGTGTTGGCGGACAGCCTAAGCAGGAATTTCACAGATCCACACGAGTGGAGGTTACATCCAAGGCCTTCAGACAACTCACTTGACATGGGGCAAGCCAGAAGTGGACCTATTTGCCTCTCACCTCAACCATCTTCTACCAAAATTTTGCACAAGGACATACCATCCAAAAGCTTGGAAAATAGATGCCCTCTCATTCAACTGGAACTCCCTAGCAATCTATGCATTCCCACCTCTGCCACTGATGACCTCAGTATTACTAAAGATCAAAGCAGAGAAGCCCAAGGGAATCGTAATAGCTCCGGATTGGCCAAGACAACACTGGTACCCACTACTACGGAGCATATGTCACACCAGGAGGTGGGCCCTCCCTCAGTGGCCTCTACTTTTGACTCAACACAATTTCGAAACACTGCATCCAAACCTTCAGACACTGCAGCTAACAGCCTGGGAGATCCCATAAATAACTTCAGCTTATCTCTCTCCAAGGAAGTTCAGCGGATACTAACAGAGGCTCGAAGACCATCCACCAGAAAGGTTTACTTAGCAAAGTGGAAAAGATTCAGCAATTGGAATACCAGCAAGGGACATGATGCATCATTGCTGAACATCCCACTTATCTTGGAATATTTGGCAGATATGTTAAAGAACAGCTTCTCATATTCTTCCATAAAGATACATGCATCTGCTATTTCAGCTAGATACAACACTGATCCTCCTGTTTTCTCTCACCCCTTACTAAGACAATTCCTGAGGGGAATCAAGAACATTAAACCACCAAGAAAGTTCCCAGTGCCAGCCTGGGACCTCAATTTTGTCTTAGAAAAACTGACTCTACCTCCTTTTGAGCCAGCAGCTTCAGTTGACTTGCAATTTCTCTCATGGAAGACAGCTTTCCTGTTGGCAATTACCTCAGCAAGAAGGGTTTTGGAGCTACCGGCCCTAATGGCAATACCACCCTTTATTATTTTCCACAGAGACAGGGTTTCATTAAGGACCAACCCTACTTTTATGCCAAAGGTGGTATCTAGGGTTTCTCTAAATCAAGACATTCATCTGCCTGCTTTCTTCCCCAATCCTGAGAATAAGGGGGAAAGACTTTTGCATACCTTGGGCATTCACAGACAACTTCGATACTACCTGGACAGAACCAAGGCCAGTAGGAAGTCTGAACAACTTTTTGTAGCTTACTCCTGCAGTCCAAGGAAAAGCAATTTCAAAACAGACTATTTCTAAATGGATTGGACATTGCATCAGATTCTGTTATTCCTTTCATGGAAAGACTGTTCCAGCCAATGTCAGACCACATTCCACCAGAGCTACAGCCACCTCTACAGCATTTTTAAGAGGGATGCCTACCAAGGACATTCTAGAAGCTGCTACATGGAGCTCCGTGCATACATTCTCCAAACACTACAATCTCCCTCTATATTCCAGATCCAGAGCAGGCTTTGCTTCGGCAGTCCTGCAGGGTTTGATTGCCACACCATCTCTTTCCTAGAGCATACCTCCTCCCCCAGCTAAGCTATGGTATTCTACCCACGTTATGACTGCAGTTGCATTCTTGAAGGACATAGTACAGTTTTGTACCTACCATAAATGTAGATGTCCGATAGACATGCAACTGCAGTCGGATTTCCCTCCCTCCATACCCCTCTATGCCTAGGGTCCACTCCTATCCCTGTTACTCTTAGCTGGGGATATCTGTTATGGTGTATTTGTTTTATTGCTCATTTATTTGTTTGGAATCCTGTTTTTGTCTTCCAATTTGATTACAGCCTTCCTTGGAGGGCACCTGGCATCTGGGGCAAGAAACACTGAAGAAAATGGCGTCGGCTGATGCTTATGTACTCCAGCCGCTCTGACGTCGGACAGAAATGCGACATCAGCCGACGTCGGACCCAGACTTTGGAATCCGGCCGACCGAGGGCTGCTTGAGGCAGGACAACCCACATGTTATGACTGCAGTTGCATGTCTATCGGACATCTACATTTATGGTAGGTACAAAACTGTACTTTTCCAGGAATCATTTACGCTTCCGGTTAGGAGCCAGTCACTTCCATTTTTGTGCCCTGCCCTTTATCTCACCACAGCCCCCAGTGTGTTTACCAAGTGTTTGGCAGTGGTGATAGCTCACCTGAGACGTCTAGGATTCCAGGTGTTTACGTATCTGGATGACTGGCTTCTCTCTGCCCCCACCAGGCATCTGCTCGTTCAAGCCAGGTAGACGACCATCTCACTTTGTCACCGTCTAGGAATTACCTTGAACTGGGAAAAGTCTGCCTTGCAACCCTCACAGCGTGTTGTTTTTATAGGCGCAGAGCTAGACTGTATTCAAATGCGCGCCTTTCTTCTACAGGACAGGATAAGAGTGTTGCAGTCTCACATCCACGCATTGTTGCCCCTCAGAAAAGTTCAGACCAGGTTAGTTCTTCAGCTCTTGGGATCCATGGCCTCCACCGTCATGCTGGTACCTCTGGCCAGGCTACACATATGGATCCTACAGTGGCTCCTGTCGGTTCAGTGCTCCTTTCAGAAGCTTCCTCTTTTTCACCTGATACTTCTCACGGAACAAGGCAAACAGGACCTCCTCTGGTGGCTATGCTCCTCCAATCTGGACAGAGGAAGGAGCTTGATTCCTATGTCTCCAATGGCCACGGTGACCACGGATGCCTCCCAGATGGGGTGGGGGGGCATTATCTAGGCAAGACGGTCCAAGGCACCTGGCAAGATCACGAGGTACACTTGCACATCAGTGATGTTCATCATGCATACAGCTGCACTCATAACAGATGGGTTCTCCTGCCATCAGGCGGGTCCTCGGTTGGCCGAATTCCAAAGTCGTGGTCCGGCGTCGGTTGTCGTCGTTTCTGAGCGGTGTTTCTGTCGTTGTGAGTACTCCAAGACTCTCTACCTCGGGGAACGATTGCAATTCACTCGGACAACATGTCCGTAGTGTGGTACCTGAACAAGCAGGGGGGAACCAAATCTTATCCCTTCTGCAGAGAGGCCATGCGAGTGTGGCAGTGGGCAGTGTCTTCCCAACGGTTTCTGGTGGCAATGCACATTCCGGGGAAGTCCAACGTGATAGCGGACAGGCTACGCAGAGCTATTCTAATGCCTCACGAGTGGTCCCTGAGTAACCGAGTGGCGGTTCAGCTCTTCAGAAGATGGGGTCAGCCTTGCTGCGATCTCTTCGCCAGCCCCAGCAATGCCAAATGCAGCAAGTACTTCACTCTAATCCCCCCACAGGGGGAGTCACCCAGGGACGGTCTAGCTCACGATTAGCCCCCTGGTCTGGTCTACGCTTTCCCTCTGTTTCCTCTGTTACCAAGAGAGATACAGAAAGCCATATCCTTGGGAAGCAGGATGATCCTTATTGCTCCACACTGGCCTCGACAAGTATGGTTCCCTTTCCTTCAACGGTACGCACTGGACGGTCCGTGGACTCTGGACCCAGTGCCGGACCTCCTGACTCGCATGTCAGGACGACTTCGTCCATCCCTGCGAACTCTCAGGTTGACAGCCTGGCTGCTCCACTTCCGTTGCTAGTCAGACGACATTCCTTTTCACCTGAAGTGGTGCACATCTTGTCTTCTTCTCATAAGTCTTCCACCAGGAAGATTTATTCCAGCAAATGGAGGAGATTCTCTATGTGGGCTCAGGCCCATGGTTTGGACCCCTTCACAGCTCCAATTCCGTCGGTCTTAGTTTTTTTTAGCCATGTTGTTCCGTCGGGGCTCCGCGCCCGCTACCATTAAAGTGCAGTTGGCTGCAATTTCCAATTTTCACACATCCTACGAGCCCTCTCTTATGGGCCACAAACTCTGTAAGGCCTTTCTAAAACGTGCTTGATTACTTTGCCCCCCTGTTTCAGAACCTGTACTGCCATGGGTCCTGAACCTTGTGCTACAAGCTTTGACGTCACCACCCTTTGAACCGGCGGTCACTTGTGACTTAAAGTTCTTATCTTGGAAGACGGCTTTTCTGATAGCCATTACATCAGCCAGGAGGGTATCAGAACTTCAAGCTTTGTCCATTAATCCCCCGTATTTGATCTTTCATAAGGACAGAGTTTCCCTGAGGCTTAACCCTTCCTTCCTTCCAAAGATGTCATCCACTGTCAATCTCCATCAATCTATTGAGCTACCAGTGTTCTTTCCGAACTTTTCCAATAAAGCAGAGTTCAGGTTTCATCAGTTAGATGTGCACAGACAACTGAGATTTTATTTGCATAGGACTAAGCAGGTTAGGAAATCTGATCAACTGTTTGTGTCCTTTTCAGGAAACAGGACAGGTTGTCCTATTTCCAAATGCACAATTTCTAAGTGGATCAAAGATTGTATTTCATTCATCTACTCGTCAGCAGGCAGAACTTTACCCTTTCCCGTCAAGGCTCATTCCACCAGGGCTATGTCTACATCAATAGCTTTCCATGCTAGGCTTTCCTTGGATACTATTTGTGCTGCGGCCACTTGGGCCTCTCCCAACACTTTTATTACTCATTACAAGCTGGACATGGCCTCTAGGGGCCGGGCTTCCTTTGGTTCCACGGTTCTCAGGAGTACCTTCCTTTGAGTCTCCCAGAATAGAGGTGCTGGGGACGCTGTCCCATGAGTAAGGAATGTAGGTGAGATAGGACCACATAACATCAGTTAATTATATACTCACCATAATGATCGATGTATGTGGTCCATCTCGCCTACATTCCAACGTACCCTCCCACCTGCCCCCTTCCTAGAGGATTTGGAGGAATATTAGCTCGGTGGACCCTTCAAGGTCAGTAATTTTTTTCCCCCTTATCTGGCTGGAATTTCTTCCAGTGTGATTGAGCATGGGTTATGATTGGTATGATTGCAAACAAGATCTGGGGCTAGGGCGAGCTGCATCTTGGGATACCGGGTTAGCCCAGCCAATTAGAGACTTCGTGCTAGAGAAATTTGGCCGAGTCGGAGCCGAGAATCTGCTCCGAACCCGTGAGTAAGGAATGTAGGTGAGATGGACCACATACATCGATCGTTATGGTGAGTACATAACTAACTGATTTATTACATTCAGCTGAACAAGTGGGAAAATATACTTTGCAATGTGGATTTGATTCATTGGAAGCTTCTTGTAGAGCAGCAGTGACAGGGTCTGTCATACATAGGCATGCTTGGTTAAAGGAACAAACTCTCTACCTGATCATGTTAAAGCAAAGTTATTGGATGCACCTTTACAGCAGAATGCTTTTATTTATTTATTTATTTATTTATTTTATTTTATTTTATTTTACATTTGTTGACCGGACCTTTTATTTGGTGTAAAAGCAGAAGACGTTTTAAAGAAAATGGAGGATAAGGCAAAATCTTTGCAGACGGTCAAGGATTTTTTACCGGTGCAACCCCCTTGTTTCAGCAGAAATTGGCCAACCAAAAACCGGTCCTTTCCAGCTTCTGCCAGACCACAGAGGGGCAGATACAGATGCCCAAGAGGCAGAGGTCAGCCACAAGGCTCTTACCAGCCTCGACAATGGAGTGCCACAACCCATAAAGGTGGAGAAGACAGGTCTCAAACTACCAGAAGACAAACACAATGACTTACCCCTCAGACTGCCAAGCAAAACCCTCTTGGCAGCTCCCTTGGGCGGAAAACTAGCACTTTTTGCAGACAATTGGCACATCATCACGAAAGACAAATGGGTCCTAAATATTGTATCTCAAGGATACAGATTCCACTTTCACACTTTGCCAAGGATAAAAGGAATGCCAGACCTGCCACCAAATCAATGGGCAGAGGCTCAAAAGCAAATTTCAGCTCTCGTGGACATGAGAGCCATTCAACAGGTTCCTACACAGGAGCAAGGACAAGGATTTTACTCGACTGTTTCTAGTTCCCCGAAAGGACAAAGCCTGGAGACCCATTCTGGACCTCTCAATTCTAAACACATACCTGGAAGTACCCAAATTCAAGATGCTAACACTACAGCAACTTCTTCCCATGCTGTGCAAGAAGGCTTGGCTAGTAACGTTCGACCTCAAGGAGGCATACCTGCATGTCCCTATCAGACAAAATTGCAAAAGATACCTCCGATTTATTGCAGGTTCAACCCATTACCAATTCTCTGCACTGCCCTTTGGCTTATCTACTGCGCCCAGGGTCTTCACAAAATGTCTGGCACCAGTAAATGCATACTGCAGCCAAAGTGAGATTCAAATATATCCATACCTGGACGACTGCCTTATTCAAGCAGAAAGCAAGGACATTCTATTAAAGCATCTGGCGTTTGTCAAGAACTTACTAAGTTGCCTAGGGTACACAGTAAATGAAAAGAAGTCAAAACTAGTGCCCTCACAAGACATAATATCCCTGGGTGCAGCTTAAATACAACGGCCCAGATGGCTTATCTCGCGCCAGACAAGCAAGGACAACTGACTCAATACTTCAAAATGATGGCAAAAAAGACCCAACTCCCTGCAAGAAACATTCTGCAGGCCTTGGGATTCATGGCATCTTGCATACTACTAATACCATTTGCAAAACGCATATGAGGAAATTACAATGGTAACTGAAAAGCGTATGGTCCCAACACAGCCACAGCTTGGAAACAATAATTCCACTCATTCCCTGCCTTCAGCAGGGGTTTCTATGGTGGGCTCAGGCATGTCACCTCAACAAGGGTCAGCCTTTTACCTTACCCACAGCCAGGCAAACTATAACAACAGATGCATCGGATTATGCCTGGGGAGCACACATGGCAGGACAGTGTATTCAGGGCAAATGGCCTGCAAACCAAAGGCATCTACATATCAATCAAAAAGAGATGCTAGCTGTACAAAATGCCCTAACAGCTTTCAAGGACCTCCTACATCCAGAACAACTCCTAATAAAGACGGACAACACCACAGTGATGTGGTACACAAACAAGCAAGGGGGCACACACTCCTACCTTGTGGAATACAGCACTGACCTACCAAGTTCAACTACAAGCACAATTCTTGCCAGGAAAGAAAAACACACTGTCAGACGATCTAAGCAGAAACATCACAGGTCCTCACGAGTGGAAACTAGATCCACAAGTATTCGCAATGATAACTCAAAAATGGCGGAGTCCAGACATAGATCTGTTTGCTTCCCCCCAAAACTACCAAGTACGGAAATTCTGCACAAGGACATACCACACACTAGCTTGGAAAGTGGATGCTCCCTCATTCAGTTGGAAAACATTGACAGTGTATGCCTTTCCTCCACTGACTCTTCTGGCAAAGGTACTGCTGAAAGCCAGATTAGAGAAGGCCGCAAATGATACTCATTGCTCCAGACTGGCCATGCCAACACTGGTATCCAATACTAAGGAACATGGCTCAAGGCCCACCATGGATTTTACATTTTACAATTCCTCACTTAGCAAAACAATCCGGTTCTACACAGCCAGTACAAGACTTTAAATCTGGCTGCATGGCAAATTACCTAAACAACCAGTCAGCACTTCTCTCTAAAGCTGTGATGGACGTCATTCTGGAGGCCAGGAGGCCCAGCACCAAGAAAGTCTATTCAGACAAATGGGAAAAGATTCTCCGCCTGGAACCAGGTTAAAGGCCAAAATCCCCTTGTCCCAAATATTCCTCAAATTCTTCAATATTTAACTGAGATGTTGCACAAAGGGCTTTCCTTCTCATCTATTAAGATCCACGCCTCAGCTATTTCAGCTCAATACAACACGAATCCTCCAATATTTTCACATCCATTACTAAGACAGTTCCTCAGAGGGGCTAAGAACATAAGACCGCCCCGGAGAGCACCAACACCAACTTGGGATCTCAACTTTGTTTTGGAAAAGCTTGCGCTTCCGCCCTTTGAACCAACTTTCACAGCTGATCTACAGTTCCTATCATGGAAAACTGCCCTGCTGCTAGCAATAACTTCAGCACGAAGAGTCTCAGAACTACAGGCCCTAATGGCAGTGGAGCCTTTCATCATTTTTCATCAAGACAGAGTCTCTTTACGAACTAACCCTTCCTTTATGCCAAAGGTGGTATCCAGTGTGGCCCTAAACCAAACCATTCATTTGCCCACCTTTTATCCAAAACCCCAGAACAAAGGGGAAAGGCTCCTACACTCTTTGCACAATCACAGACAATTACGTTACTACTTGGATAAAACTAAGGCTTACAGAAAATCTGACCAGCTCTTTGTATCCTATGCTGCAGGATCTCAAGGAAAAGCTATCTCAAAACGGACCATTTCAAAATGGATAGGACATTGTATCCGTTTCTGCTACACACACCATGGGAAATCTGTACCTGGTGACATCAGGCCCCATTCCACCAGGGCTACAGCAACATCAACAGTCTTCCTCAGAGGGGTACCAACCAAGGATACTTTGGAGGCTGCAACTTGGAGTTCAGTGCACACCTTCACCAAGCACCATCACTTACCTCTGTACTTTAAAACCAGAGCTGGCTTTGCCACTGCAGTTCCGCAGGGCCTGCTAGCCTCTCCAAACCCTGTTTAGTTCCACCACCCATCCTTAGCTTTGGGATTCAACCCAAGTGTGATGACTGCAGCAGTGTAACACGATGAACATAGTACAGTTTTGTACATACCATAAATGTAGATGTTCGAGTGTTCACACTGCAGCAGTCCAGGTTACCCTCCTTCCATCCCCTCTGAACTAGCTGGACTTACCTATACCTTTCTATCCTATACAACCTCTTTGGTGTATTCGCTTGTGACTGAAGGTAATGTTTTATTTTTATATGTATATTTTTATATAACAATATGTTTTGCATACCTACTGGGGGCACCTGACATCTGGGACAAGAAAAACTGAAGAAAATGGCGTTGGATCCATCTTATATACACCTGGTGCACTGACGTCGGGGAAGAAGCGACAGCAACCGATGCCAGACCAAGACTTTGGAACTTGGGCTGACTGCGGGACCGCCTGACGGCAGGATAACCCAAGTGTGATGACTGCAGTAGTGTGAACACTCGGAACATCTACATTTATGGTAGGTACAAAACTGTACTTTATTGCTCCCTTCAACTCCTAAGGCTCATTCTACAAGATCTGTGGCTCAAATTACAGCTTTCTTCTCATGTCCCAGTTGATAATGTATGTGCTGCAGCTAACTGGTCAAAGGTCCATACCTTCTTTACACACTGTAAATTGGATATCCAGTCTAGATCCAGGGCCTCCTTTGGTTCAGCTGTGCTCAGGAATATAATCCCATGAAGTCTTCTGATTGTGAAGGTAGCTTGGGACTCTGTCCAATCTGTTGTGGACTTAATGGAAAGGACATCATCATATATGAAAGTTATGTACTTATAACATTAGATGTCTGTTGTTCTTCATCCATTCCTTAACTATATACCCACCCATTCCCTTCCATAACTATTGTTTCTTTATTATATTCTCATTCTCAGATGGATCTAGCTGACATGCCTTGGCTGCTGAAGGTTAAGCCTGTCTCTTCACTTATCCTTTCATAGGTGATTTTTTTTTCATTTAAATGGATTAATAGGTTTTTGTCATATATTCCTGATTTTTCAAATGGTTTTGGTGGGCAAACTACATCTGGAGTAGCTTGATCTGTGCATGGGGATGATGCTTAGAGGGGAGGAGACTGAGCCCCATATCCAAAGCTTTGAAGTGGCTAAAGCCAAATCCGAGACCTGTCTGTTGAGGAATGGTTGGAATACAACAACACAGAACTTAACATTAAGGTAAGTACATAACTTTCATTTATATCTCTTTGCAGGCTACAGGGTATCAACATTTTTCCATATTTAGACAAATTGCTTATCTTTACAGAGTGTTTTTGAGTGTCAAGAATCTATCTCTCGAGTGTGAGATCTCTCTTACACAAGCTGGTATTCCAAGAGAGTATTCAAAAGTCTTGACATCTTCATACAGTATTGTGTTCCTGGGATGTTAACAAGACAAATCAGTTCAAAGAGCTTTTCTTTCACAGCAAAAAATAGATCTTTACGTAGATCTATTTCTATGGTTTTCATAGGTTCATAGGTGTGTACTAAGCTAATGGCCCTGGAGCCTTTACAAACCTAGCCCATAGGATTACTCTAGCATCGTGCCATCCGACCTTAGTTCCCAATGCCGCTGTCGAGTAAAGCCACTGGAGTGATCCCTGGGATGAATTTTCTATTTCCCATCAATTCCTCAAGATTTCTCTTGAAGGGCCAGTGAGGTGCTCTGCTTGACATGTATGGGAAGTCTGTTCCATCGCATGGGCAGTCTCTGGGTTATGAACCTGTCTCTCCAGCATGTTTTGTTGTTTGTGGTAATGAGGTTGAGATCTCTAGAGCGTGTGGTGTGGAGGGATTGGGATTTCTTTAGATGTAGCATTTCTAACAGAGCTGGGTCAGACATGGCTTTGTAAGTCGAGCAGAGATCGCCTCTAAGTAGGCGATATGAGACACAGAATAGTTGGTGTTTTTTGAGTCTGCCCATATAGGACAAATGTTTAAGGCTCAGGATCCTCTTTGTGAGGTACTTTTGCGACCTCTCCAGTTGTTGCAGGTGTTTAATGAAGTACATGCCAAATGGGGAGTTGTACTCAATGATTGGCCTAATGAGGGAAAAGTAGAGGGAGACAATGACCTCTTTCTTCCTGGATGCAAAACCCTTAGTAATGAGATGTGCCACATAGAAGGACTTTCTGACCACACTGGCAATGTGGTGGTCAAAAGAGAGGTTGCTGTCAACCTGTGTTCCCAGATTTCTTATAACGCCTTCTGTGTTCAGTGGACTACCATCAGTGTTGTAATTCATGGGAACAGAGTTTTTCCAAAGGGGATGACTACACATTTTTTGGCATTGAGCTTAAGGCCGTGGTTCTGACACCAGTTGTTGGTCTCGGTGAGGCCTTTCTGTAGGCTGTCAACATTACTTGGGGAGTTAATAATTCTTCCCAACTTGCAATCATCTGCAGACTTTGTCAGCCAGAGACCCTTCGTGTTAGCCTGGACTTCAGAGTAGTAGATACCAAGCAGGAGAGGACCCAGGACCGAACCCTGTGGGACTCCATTCATAACTGGTCAGCAGTCTGACTACTTTCACACTGTGGGTTCTACCTGTGAGCCAGTTTGCAACCCACCCAGTGATATAGGGGTTGATGCCTAGCTTAGTGAGTTTTTCTGTGATTCCTGAGTGAGGAATAGTATCAAAGGCCTTGGCCAAATCAAGGTAGGCTGTATGAACCACCTTGCCTTCATCCACAGCTCTGGTGATTGACTCAAAAAAGTTGACCAAGTTGGGCAGGCATGATCTACCCTTCACAAAGCCAAACTGTGTGAGATTCAGAGTTTGGAGATTCCCTATATCCTTGTTTATTAGGTCCATGATGATGCGTTCCATAGCTTTGGATATCAGACTCATCAGGCTAATGGGGCGATAGTTCCCAAGGTCTGTAGTCGCTCCTCCTTTGTGGAGAGGGGATGACTGTAGCAGTGCGCCATTCGGTAGGGACAAAGCCCGAGATGAGGCTGTGATTGAACAGGGCACACAAGTGAGGTGCCAGTTCACTCTGTAGTTCATGTAGAACACAGCCAGGGATATTGTCAGGTCCCATAGAAGATGTATTCTTGGCCTTGGACAGTGCTGTTGTAACCTGTGCAACAGTAATACTGGGTGCTTGGCAATGTACTGGTATTGTGACTGGTCCTTTGGGGAGAGGGGTAAAGTTGGCACTGAATCTGTTGGCCAGTATATTGGCAATATCTGTTGTCTATGTATAGGAGGTACCATTGTGCAGTAGCTCAGAGCAAATCTGGGTATTGCCATGGAGATTCTTTACATAACTATAGAAGGCCCTGTGGTGGATGTCCTTCAAGGATGCATCTGCAGTCCTTACAAATGGGTTGTCCTGTCGTCAGGCAGCCCTTCGGTCGGCCGGATTCCAAAGTCTGGGTCTGGCCTCGGCTGGTGTCGCACTTCACCCGACGTCATAGCGGCAGTTCTTCGGGTATAAAGGCATCAGCCGATGCCATTTTCCCCAGTCTTTCTTGCCGCGTGGCGCCCGAAGCAGAAGCTGTTCGCAAGTGCCGGTCGGTCAGATCCAGAGATTACTACTACCGAATACTACTTCGAAGACTTTTAAAAAGCTAAGTACCCCGTTGGGGACTCTTTCTTGCCTCAGCCGATGTCAGAAAAAGTGAATAACTGTGACTTGTGGGAAACAAATACCTCATAAAGATTTCCACTCTTACTGCTTACCTTGTTTAGGCCCAGACCACGACGTAGCAGCTTGTTTAGCCTGTGCTTCTTTCAACCGACGAACGCTTAGACGTCGGTCGGAGTTTGCTGAACAGTTTTTCTGCTCAGATTTTGACATAATGCCGCCGGATCCTCCGACTACTCAAATTGTTAAGAAACGCAAAGAAAAGGACCGACACTCGCGGTCCGCGGTTTCGGCCGAAACCACGGTTAAGCAAACCGCGAGTGTCTCGGTTTCGGCTGAAACCGAGCAAACGGTTCAATCTTCAGCCGAATCTATGACTACTACCGAGGCTCCCTCTACCCTAGTTGAATCGGCCTCTGAAGTTTTACCTATTACTGTGGTTTCACAAGACTTATCGGACACCATCCCTTTGGATGTTTCTACCCCAGCACGTGGTGCTGCTAGGCCTCCTGCAGCCATGTCTATAAAGGCCTTTGCCAGGGCTAAAGCAGCCAAAACTTCTAAGTCTGTGCCTGTTAAGCCCCCCTCTCACAGGCCCAGTTCCAGTTCCCAAATGCTTACTCTGGCAGAGGATCTCATCTCTTTAATAAGGGGATCCCAATCTCACCCAGACAGGGCCTCTCAACCTCCAGAAAAGAGCCCCCTGAGCCAGTGTCCTCAGATGACTCTTCTGATGATACAGACAATACAGACCATCCAGAGGCTCCTTTTTCTACTTATGAAGATTCCGATGCTGAAGAATCGATTCCTTCTGCTTCTCCACCAGAGGAATTTTCTTTTGGGGAAACTTTACATGCCATGAGAGAGCAATTCCAATGGCAGGGACAAGATTTCTCAGATTCAAGGAAAAGGCTTAGGACCTTTTTACACTTACCGCAACATAGGCCTTTAGCTATACCTCCAGTTCTTCCTGTTGTGGATGATGCATTTAATGATGCTTGCACTGCTCCTGATACTTTACCTCCAGCCCCTGCTAAGCCCGATAGGTTCTACAGGGTCCCGGACACTCATCACCATTTATACAAGGCTCCTTTCGCAGATCCAGAGACTATCTCCCAGGGGCCTAAGGCAGTAGCTACGACCTCAGCTAAAAACCCTCTCCCTTCTGAAAGGGAATCCAGGTCCTTAGAGAGATGGGGTAAAAAAGTATACACCTCTGCTACTCTCTGCTAGAGCATTGAACTGTCAGTTTCTTATGATTCAATACCAAGAGTTTATGCTTGATCAGTTAACTAAGAAACTGTCCTCGGATGATTCTTTAGATAAGAAATATTTTCTAGAAATGGTGAATAACATTCAGCAGGTTAGTAACCATTCCTTAAAATGTGGCTATGATGCACTGGAGGCTTCATTTAGATCAGCCATGACTGGCACAGTTATAAGAAGGCATGCATGGTTGAAAGAACAGGTCTTGCCGGATCATGTTAAAGCAAAGCTATTAGATGCTCCTATGGATAAGGTCAGTTTATTTGGTTCTCCTGCCCAACAGGTACTGAAGAAAATGGAAGAGAAGGCAAAATCTGTACAAACAGTAAAAGATTTCTTACAGGTTCAGCCTCCAAGGTTTAGCAGGAACTGGCCTTCCAAAATTGGTCCTTTCCAGACTCCTCTAAAACTCAGAGAGGCAGGAATAGGCGTTCAAGAGGCAGAAATCAATCCAGAGGAGGTGCCTACAGGGGACGCCAGTGGCAAGGTAACAACCAACGAGGCACAGACACAACCACTACCACTGCAACAGGACAATCACAGGACTTGGCTTTGACACCGCCTACCAGGGAACAAATAGCAGCACCCTTAGGCGGAAAGTTAGCATTATTTTCAAAAAACTGGCACTATATCACAAGAGACAGGTGGATTTTGCAAACTATAGACCAAGGCTACAGGTTTCATTTCCACACTTTACCCGGAAAAAGAGGAATGCCAAACCTACCACCAAATCAAAAGACAGAAGCTCTAAAACAAATAGCTCAATTAGCAAGGATGAGAGCTGTGGAAAGGGTACCACCTATGGAACAAGGCAAGGGATTTTACTCCAAACTCTTCCTGGTACCAAGAAAAGAAAAAAATTGGAGGCCTATTCTCGACCTGTCCACTTTAAACACATTCATCATTGTTCCAAAATTTAAAATGCTGACCCTACAGCAACTTCTTCCCATGCTGGGCAAGGAGTACTGGCTGGTAACTCTAGATCTCAAGGAGGCATACCTGCACGTCCCCATACGACCACATTGCAGAAGATACCTCAGATTTCTTGCAGGATCAGAGCATTATCAATTCTCAGCATTGCCCTTTGGCTTATCTACTGCGCCCAGAGTGTTCACGAAATGCCTGGCATCGGTAATCGCTCACTGCAGGCTTCAGGGAATCCAAATTTATCCATACCTGGACGACTGCCTGATACAAGCGGACAACAAAAACAAGCTAACAGAAGACTTACAAAGAGTCATTTGCTTACTACAGGCCCTGGGATACGCAGTCAATATAAAAAAGTCAAGACTAACACCATCCCAAACAATAACCTTCCTAGGTGCAGAATTGGACACAGTAAAACAGATGGCATTCCTAACTGCAGAAAAACAAGAACAACTTCCTCTCTACTTCTTGGCATTAACAAAGCAGAACAAACTAACAGCAAGGAAAGTACTGCAGGCCTTGGGCTTCATGGCATCCTGCATAATCCTGGTCCCCCATGCCAGACTGCATATGAGAAAGCTACAGTGGTACCTAAATAATTTATGGTCTCAACACAGGCACAGCTTAGAAACCGAAATACCACTAATTCCATGCCTGAAACAAGAGTTCCTATGGTGGGCTCAGGCATGCCAGTCAAACCCAGGTTTGCCCTTCCACAGCATTCAACCAAGCCAAACCATCACAACGGACGCCTCAGACCTCGGTTGGGGGGCCCACATGCTGGACAAGTGCATACAAGGCTTATGGACTCCAGAGCAGCTACACCTGCACATAAATCAAAAAGAAATGCTGGCAGTACAACTAGCAATCCAGAATTTCAGACCATTCCTCCAAGAAGGCCAGTTGATAAGGACAGACAACACCACAGTCATGTGGTACATCAACAAACAGGGAGGCACTCATTCATACCCTCTATGCCGAATGGCCCTGGACCTATGGAATATGGCTCTGAGTTACAACATTCAGTTACAAGCAATTTTTGTACCGGGGAAAAGAAAACATCCTAGCAGACATATTAAGCAGAACTACCTCGGATGCTCACGAATGGATGCTACACCCGGACATCTTCAAGGCCATCACAAAGAAATGGGGACTGCCAAAAATAGACCTATTCGCATCCCCACTCAATCACCAGCTCAAGAAATTCTGCACAAGGACATACCACCCACTTGCTTGGAAGGTGGACTCTCTATCCTTCAGTTGGAAAGGCCTGACAGCATATGCATTCCCACCTCTTCCTTTGATGCACAAGGTGCTATTGAAAATCAAAGAGGAGCGTCCAAGGATAATTCTGATAGCTCCAGATTGGCCAAGACAACATTGGTACCCATTACTAAGGAGCATGTCTCGGGGGAGAATGTGGACACTACCCCTGATTCCCTTGATGTTAACTCAGAGCAACTACAACATCCTGCATCCAAACCTGAAAACTCTGCAACTGACTGCCTGGAACATTACATAAGAGCAACTAACCCAGATTTATCCCAAAGGGTTAAAGACATTATCCTTGAGGCCCGCAGACCCTCAACTAGAAAGAACTATGCAGGAAAATGGAAAAGGTTTCTCATTTGGAGTACCGACAGGGGCAAAGATGTGTCAAAGGTAGACATTGCCAACATCCTGGAGTATTTGGCAGAGCTTTTCCATACAGGCCTGTCCTATTCCTCCATCAAAATACATGCATCAGCTATTTCTGCAGAATAAAGCTTCGATCCACCTGTCTTTTCGCATCCTCTACTCAGGCAGTTTCTGAGAGGAATTAAGAATGTAAAACCTCCTAGGAAACCACCATTACCAGCATGGGACTTGAACTTTGTACTAGAAAAATTGACACTTCCCCCTTTCGAACCAGCAGCAACAGCAGATCTTCAACACCTATCCTGGAAAACTGCTTTCCTGCTGGCAATTACCTCAGCAAGAAGGGTTTCGGAACTACAGGCTTTAATGGCAGTACAACCCTTCCTAATCTTCCATCAAGATAGAGTGTCCATGAGAACTAATCCTACATTTATGCCTAAGGTGGTATCCAGAGTGTCTTTAAACCAGGCAGTCCACCTACCTACCTTCTTTCCCAATCCACAGAACAGGGGGGAAAGACTGCTGCATACCTTGGATGTACATAGACAGTTACGCTACTACCTGGACAGAACCAAGGGCAATAGAAAATCTGACCAGCTTCTAGTAGCATATGCAACAGGAAGGGAAGGGAAGGAAAAGCAATTTCCAAACAGACAATCTCCAAGTGGATAGGAAATTGCATTAGATTCTGTTACTCCTACCATGGAAAGCAAATTCCACAGAACATAAGGCCTCATTCTACAAGGGCTACAGCCACTACCACAGCTTTCTTACGAGGAGTGGCTACCAAGGACATTATAGAGGCTGCTACTTGGACCTCCGTGCATACATTTGCCAAGCATTATAACTTACCTTTATACTCTAGATCCCGAGCAGGGTTTGCCACTGCTGTTTTGCAAGGGATCCTAACTACACCATAATTTCTTCTTCCTCCTCCCCTAGTTTGGCTATGGTATTCTACCCATTTGTAAGGACTGCAGATGCATCCTTGAAGGACATAGTACAGTTTTGTACCTACCATAAATGTAGATGTCCGAACAGGATAGCATCTGCAGTCAGGATTACCCACCCTCCTTCCCTCTGTGGTACTCCTAGGTATTTGCCCACCTAATAGCTAGCTGGGGATCTCTTATGGTGTATTTGTTTGTATATATGTACATACATGATTATTTTTTGTGTTTGCCTTCTACTATTTGGAAACATTGGCATTTATCCAAAAATTTAGCTATCCAAGAGGGCAACTGGCATCTGGGGCAAGAAACACTGAGGAAAATGGCGTCGGCTGATGCCTTTATACCCGAAGAACTGCAGCTATGACGTCGGGTGAAGTGCGACACCAGCCGAGGCCAGACCCAGACTTTGGAATCCGGCCGACCGAAGGGCTGCCTGACGACAGGACAACCCATTTGTAAGGACTGCAGATGCTATCCTGTTCAGACATCTACATTTATGGTAGGTACAAAACTGTACTTTGTCTTTACTATCTGGTGCAGTTCTGTTTTCATAGCTAGCTTTAGAGGATTTGATGAGGGATCTCAACTTCACACAGTCTTCAGTCACTGTGAGGGAATACCTCAGGATTTTAGGTCTCATGGTATATATACTTTTCATGATACCCCTGGTAAGGCTCCACATAAGAAAGATACGGTGGTATATGAAGTATATTTGGTCCTAGCACCTACACCTTTTATATTTTCAAATCCCAGTGCTGGGATTATCTGAAAAATAATTTGGTGGAGACAATGGATATCAGTAAGTTGAGGTCTCCCCTTTTCCCTCCCTGTATCAAAGCAGTTAGTCACCACAGGCACCTCACTTTGCTCGTGAAGCAGTGTCGGTAGGGATAAAAATGCAGGGGTTGTGGGATACGAACAACAGACGCAAGTACACAAAAATCAAGGAGATGCTTACCCTGATCAAGGCACTCAACTCTGTGAACCATCTTTGGTAACCGGGACCTCTTCAAGTGGTTATGGACAATACCAAATTCATGTGATAGATAAACAAGCAAATGATAGCCAGGTCGTACAGCCTTTGCAGACTAGTCATGTTAGCTCAGGATATAGCTTTATAGCACAGTCTAATTCTGCAGGCATTTGCATTCCGTCAGTGCAAAATTGTGTGACAAGCTGTGCCAGGACCAGGGCAGGCTCTCACGAATGGAAATTAGATCGGAGGCTTCCGAGATTTGATCAGTCTCTAGGGAGTTCCTCAAATAGACCTCTTTGCCTTCTCTCTGAAAAATCAGCTGGCAAGATTTTGTTCCCAGACTCCATGCAAGAAAGCTTCGAAGGCAGAGGCCTTTTATTTTCCTTGGACGTGAATGTTTCTGGATGCTTTCCTACCCTTTCCACTAATATCCAGGGTACTTCTGAAGATTCAGAAGGACTCCCCCAAGATCATTGTGGTGACTTCCTTTTGACCCAGGCAACAGTGGATGTTCATCGTGTTTCACTGTTGCAGTCATCACTGTAGGGTTCTTCCTACTGGCAGGCAGCCCTCGGTTGGCCAGAATCCCAAAGTCTGGGTCCGGCATCGGCTGTGTACTCACCCTCCCTGACGTCAGAGCGCCAGGGGTACAAAGCTCCCAGCTGACGCCATGTTCTCCAGTCTTTCTTGCCGCACGGTGGAAGCAGTTTGCAAGTGCCAGTCGGCTGACTCCTGTTATTTTTGGTGCTTCATACCGAAGACATTCTTCTTTTCAAAGCTAAGTACCCCGTTGGGGAAACTTTTTTTCTTGCTCCAGATCGATGTCAGGAAAAAGTTAATAATTGTATTTCATGTGGGAAGCACATACCTCATAAGGATTTTCACTCTTACTGTATTCCTTGTCTAGGCCCTGACCACGACGTAGCTAGTTGTCGGTTTTGTGCTAGATTTAATCAATGTACTATTAAACGGAGATACGATTTTGCCTTTCATTACTTTGGGAGGCGATTTAATTATAACATGTCGGACACGCTTCCGACTACCGGAGTTCATAAAAGGCGCAAGGATAAGGATAGACCTCTGAGGTCCAAATCAGACGACAGTTTACAATCAGAGCCAGCTGCTGGTTCGGCCGTCATCCGTGAGGCGCTTTCGCAGCCCCTGTCGGCCATTACAGAACCGCTTGCCGAAACGGACTCCCATGAGGAGCCAACTAGGCCTTCGAATACTCCAGGTGCAGGACCTTCGGATAATGCTCCCTTGGATGGGTCCGGAGCCGCTGTGCAGGTACCGGCTTCCGAGGGGGTTTTCAGGCCTTCGCAACTTCAGGTAAAGACAAAGGCAAAGACTCCTTCTAAAACAAAGACTGAAGCCCAGGCCTCCTCTGATCTGGGACCTAAATCTCAAAAACAAATGCTTAAAATGGCGGAGGACTTGCTAACTATGATTAGGGGTACACATCCCCCTCCTGACAAAAGGCCAAGACAAGAATTGGATTATGAATCCTCTGATCAGGCTTCTATCTCTTCAGTGTCTTCCTCTGAACAGGATTATACTTTCCCTCCTTATGAGGATTCTGATGCTGAGGAATCCATTCCTTCAGCTTCTCCTCCTGAGGATTATTCTTTTGGAGAAACTTTACATGACATGAGGGAACATTTTCACTGGGAAGGACAGGAGTACTCTGAATCTAAGAGAAGGCTTAGGGATTTCCTTCTTCTTCTCCAACACAGACCCCCTGGCTATTCCTCCTATTTTGGATATTGTGGATGATGTTTTTTTCTGAGTCTAATTTAACTCCTGACTACTTTCCTCCAGCCCCTGCTAAGCCTGATAGATATTACAGAGTCCCTGACTCCCACCAGTTTCTTTATAAAAATCCTACTGCGGATCCAGAAACCATTTCTCAGGGTCCTAAGGGTGTTAAGGCCGCCACTGCTAAGAACCCTATTCTGTCAGAATAGGATTCTAGAGCTTTGGAGAGATGGGGCAAAAAAGTGTACACTTCTGCTACTTATCTATTAGGGCTTTAAATTGTCAATTTCATATGTTGAAATATCAGCAATACCTTTTGTCTGTTATGAAACAAAAACTGGGTACCATTTCTGCATGTGCAGACAATCAGGAATTACATGATTTGATGCATGCTACTGAGCAGGTGGGAAAACATACCTTACACTGTGGTTTTGATGCTTTGGAGGCCTCTTGCAGGGCGGCTGCCACTGGCACGGTCATTAGAAGGCATGCTTGGTTAAAGGAACAAAATTTGCCTGATCAAGTGAAAGCAAAGTTACTGGATGCTCCTGTTCAACATAATGTTTTGTTTGAGTCTAAGGCTGAAGAGGTTATAAAGAAAATGGAGGATAAGGCAAAATCCATGCAAACGGTTAAGGATTTCTTACAAGTTCAGCCTCCTAGATTTAGCGGAAATTGGCCAGCTAAAAATTGGTCCTTTCCCAGCTTGGATAGGCCTCAGAGGGGTAGATATAGGCGCCCCAGAGGGAGGGCCCAAGCACAGACCTCTTATAGACGTAGACAGTGGAGTGCTTCCACCTCCAGGGGTGGAGAAGATAGGTCTCAACCTTATAGGAAACAGACTCAATGACTCCCCCTGCATGGCTCCAGAAACCTCTCTCCTGGAAGCTCCTCTGGGAGGAAAACTTTCTCTTTTTCACCGAAATTGGACTTACATAACCCAAGACAAGTGGGTTCTGGATGTAGATTTAAGAGGTTACAAATTCTACTTTCACACCTTACCAAAACCAAACGGATGGCCAGACGTACCAAAAACTCAATGGGCAGAGGCATTAAAACAGGTGAGATCCCTCATGGCTATGAGGGCCATAGAACTGGTTCCAAATTCAGAGATGGGACAAGGCTTTTATTCAAGACTCTTTCTAGTTCCCAGAAAACAAAATACTTGGAGACCCATCCTGGATCTGTCAGTCTTAAATACTTTCCTGGAGATACCAAAGTTCAAGATGCTTACTCTGCAGCAGCTCCTGCTAGTGTTGAGCAAAAATGCATGGATGTGGTGACATTAGATTTAAAGGAGCCTTACCTACACATTCCTATCAGACAGGAGTGCAGAAGATACCTCAGGTTTAAGGCAGGCTCGAAACATTACCAATTCTCTGCGCTGCCCTTTGGCTTGTCTACTGCGCCCAGGGTCTTTACCAAGTGCCTGGCACCAGTAGTAGCTTACTGCAGACTCAAGGGAATACAAATTTACCCTTATCTGGACAACTGCCTTATTCAAGCAGACAGCAAGGACATTTTACTCCAGCACCTGGAATTTGTTCAGAATCTACTCAAGTACCTGGGATTCACTGTGAATGTAAAAAAGTCAAATTTGACACCCACTCAACAGATAACTTTCCTGGGTGCTCTTTTAAACACAACAACCCAGATGGCATTTCTGACATCAGAAAAACAACTACAGCTGGCTTCAACTTTCAAAAGCCTGGTGTCAATGTCATGGCTAACTGCAAGGAAATTCCTGCAGGCTTTGGGTTACATGGCTTCCTGCATCCTACTCGTACCATATGCAAGACTGCATATGAGGAAGATACAATGGTACCTAAAAAGCGTAAGGTCCCAGCATTGTTACAGTCTGGAAACGGTGATTACTGTCTTGCCTTTCCTGCAAAAGGAGTTCCATTGGTGGGCCATGGCATGCCTTCAAAACAAAGGGAAAGCCTTCAGTCTACCTCCAATCTACCAAGTGATAACCACGGACGCCTCGGATTATGCATGGGGAGCCCACTTGCAGGGGAAAGGCCTGCAAGGTTTTTGGACAGAGGATCAGAAGCATCTACATATCAATTTAAAAGAGATGTTAGCTGTGCAGAATGCCCTCTTGGCTTTCAGGGATCTTTTACAGCCAGGGCAGCTACTGATACAGACAGACAACACCACAGTTATGTGGTACATAAACAAGCAAGGGGGTTCACACTCCTACCCCCTTTGCAGACTAGCCATGACTCTATGGAACACAGCACTAGCTTGCAAAGTGGACCTACAAGCTCAATTCCTGCCAGGGAAACAAAACGCTCTGGCAGACAGCCTGAGCAGGAACCTGTCAGACCCACACGAGTGGATGCTAGACACCCAAATATTCAAGATGATTACAGAAGCCTGGGGCTGCCCGGACATAGATCTATTTGCATCTCCCCACAACTACCAGTTACAGACTTTTTGCACAAGGACATATCACAAGCTAGCATGGAAAGTGGATGCTCTCTCATTCAGTTGGAGGAACCTCTCTGGGTATGTCTTTCCACCACTACCTCTTCTACCAAGGGTGTTATTAAAAATAAAACAGGACAAACCAAAGCTGATCTTACTAGCCCCGAATTGGCCTCGAAAATTTTGGTACTCAACACTGATAAATCTATTCCAGGAACCTCCTTGGATTCTACCTCAGATTCCAAATCTTTTGTCTCAACATCAGGGCCAGGTCCTGCACTCTCATATCAAAACTCTCAGCCTGGCAGCCTGGCGTATTCAGGGTCTATGATTAATCCTACACTTTCCAAACAGGTCATGGATGTCATCTTAGAAGCCAGAAGGCCTCGCACTAGGAAATCTTATGAAGGTAAATGGAAGAGATTTTGTACCTGGATGCATGCTCAGGAATCAGATCCTCACATTCCAAATATTCCATTGATTCTACATTACCTAACAGATATGTTGCATAAGGGTTTATCTTTTTCATCCATAAAAATGCATGCCTCAGCTATCTCTGCACATTATAATACAGATCCTCCAATTTTTTCACATCCACTTCTGAAACAGTATCTCAGAGGAGCAAAGAATTTAAGGCCCCCTAGGACACCACCCATTCCTGCCTGGGACCTCAATTATGTCCTGGAAAAACTTACTCTGCCTCCTTTTGAGCCTGCTGCCACATCTGATATAAAGTATTTATCATGGAAGACTGTTATCCTACTGGCTTTAACTTCAGCCAGGAGAGTCTCGGAGTTACAAGCGCTCATGGCTGTGGAACCTTACATTATTTTTCATCAAGACAGGGTTTCTTTGAGGACTATCCCTACTTTCATGTCTAAAGTGGTTTCTAAAGTGGCTTTAAACCAAACTATTCACCTTCCAACTTTTTTCCCTAATCCACAAATAAGGGGGAGAGGATCTTGCATTCTTTGGACGTGCGCAGGCAGCTTCGCTTTTACCTGGACAGAACCAAGGATATCAGGAAAACAGAACAACTGTTTGTGTTTCTTATGCAGCAAATTCCCAAGGCAAAGCTATTTTAAAACAGACCATTTCTAAATGGATTGCTCATGGAATCAGATTTTGTTACTCTCATCATGGAAAGCAGATCCCAGGAAAAATTAGGACTCACTCTACCAGAGCTGCTGCTACTTCAGCTGCCTTTCTCAGGGGAGTACCTATCAGAGATATTTTGGAAGCTGCAACTTGAAGTTCAGTGCATACTTTCTCTAAGCACTATAATCTCCCTCTTTATTCTAAGTCTAGGGCAGGCTTTGCTTCTGCAGTCTTGCAAGGCCTTCTAGCTGCCCCTTCTACTCAATAACCACCACCCTTTATCTCGGCTTTGGGATTCAACCCTACAGTGAATACTGCAACAGTGAAACACGATGAACATAGTACAGTTGTGTACACTTACCATAAGTGTAGATGTTCGAGTGTCTTCACTGTTGCAGTCTGGGTTATCCACCCTCCTGTCCCCTCTTATACTTTTATTGTTGTGGTTCCCTACTTCACCCCTCTTCTGAAGTGTATTTGCTACAGGGTATGGGGTTTGTTGTTGTATGTTACATTTTTGTTTTACTTTTAGCCTTCTCTTTTGGGCACCTGACATCTGGGGCAAGAAAAACTGGAGAACATGGCGTCAGCTGGGAGCTTTGTACCCCCTGGCGCTCTGACGTCAGGGAGGGTGAGTACACAGCCGACGCCGGACCCAGACTTTGGGATTCTGGCCGACCGAGGGCTACCTGCCGGCAGGAAGAACCCTACAGTGATGACTGCAACAGTGAAGACACTCTAACATCTACATTTATGGTAAGTGTACACAACTGTACTTTATCCCTTATTTAGAAATGGTCAGTGGCGATTACCAAAAGTTTCCTCACAGACTGGATCTACTCCCAACAGAACATGAGTGTTTGCTACACCCCAACATCAGTCAACTTACGGTCTATATTATAATCTTTAAGGTTTAAAACTTCGAATCACTAATGATCGAACTTTAGTTATCGAAGTCTTAAACCATCGAAACAAAAAAGTAAATTAAAAAAAAATAAACAAATAAATAGTGTGTAAGCAGAGGGACAAGCTCCCCTGTACCCCCCACACCCCCCTACTTAAATATACCAACTCCGAGAATGCAATACATTGCAGTAAACGGAAATCTCCCCCTATGGAGATTTTCCATTTAAAAGTTTGTAGTGTGTTTTCGCTCTTCTGTTGTCGACAATATCATATTCGATATTGTCAGACTTCGAGATTATAATATAGACCCGTCAACTTAAATTGACTGCCTGGATAATAAGGTCTTAATTCCTTTTAAGCCCCTGTTTACTGAGTATGTGCAGCAGGTATTAATTGAGACAAGAAAGCCTGCTAGTAGAAAATCTTACATTAGCAAGTGGAAAAAGGTTTTCTAGTTGGTGCCAACAAGATAACCATCACCGATTCAGGGCTATTTTTTTCCTGATTTTACAGTATTTGTGTGAGGTACTATCATGTGACCTTTCTTATTCTTATTCCTCTGCCAAGGTTCATTTATCTCCCATTTCAGCATGTCTGGCCGTGGATTCTCCTCTTTCAACGCAGTCTTGTGTCAAAATGTTTTTGAAAGGGGTTTTGCATAAGAGGCCTCCAAGAAAACTGGTGGCCCCTCCTTGGGATTTTAATTTTGTATTAGAAAAGCTAACACTTCCTCCATTTGAATCAGCTAACCGGGGTTGACTTTGAGGTTCTTAACATGGAAAGAAGTTTTATTGATTGCTTTGACTTTTGCAAGACGATTGTCTGAGTTGCAAGCTGTTAGGTGAGTCAATCCAAGCTCATTTTCCACACAGGGACACTGTTTCTTTGAAAACTAATCCTCCTTTTTTATGCCTGGAGTAGTATCTTGAGTTTATTTTAAGCTAAACTGTCTATCTCCCTGTTTTCTTTCCAGAACCTAAAAATGAGGGAGAAGGGATACCACCATATCTTGGATGTCTACAGACAAGTCAGGTACTATCTTGACACAACTTAGTCTTTCAGATCTTCGATGTCCTTCAAGGATGCATCTGCAGTCATAACATATGGGTTGTCCTGCCTCAGGCAGCCCTTCGGTCGGCCGGATTCCAAAGTCTGGGTCTGGCCTCGGCTGATGTTGCACTTTCCCCGACGTCAGAGCGTCTGGGGTATAAAAGCATCAGCCGACGCCATTTTCCTCAGTCTTTCTTGCCGCGCGGTGCCCGAAGCAGAAGCTGTTCGCAAGTGCCGGTCGGTCAGATCCAGTGAATTCAGCTACCGAAGACTTCGGAAAAAGCTAAGTACCCCGTTGGGGACTCTTTCTTGCCTCAGCCGATGTCAGACAAAGTAAATAATTTTTTAACTTGTGGGAAACAAATGCCTCAAGGATTTCCATTCCTACTGCCTTCCTTGCTTAGGCCCAGACCACGACGTATCGGCCTGTTTAGCCTGTGCTTCCTTCAATCGACGAACTCTTAGACGTTGGGCGGAGTTTGCAGAGGAATTTTTTGGAGCCGCTTTTGCTTATAAAATGCCGTCGGAGACTCCGACTTCGCATATGGTGAAAAAAACGAAAGGAAAAGGACCGACATTCGCGGCCCGCGGTTTCGGCTGAAACCACGGCTAGGCCTACTGCGAGTGTCTCGGTTTCGGCCGAAACCGAGTCCTCGGAGATTCCTTCTTCCGAAACCATACATCCGACCACCGAGGCCCGGGAGGCCCCGGCTGAGTCGGCTACAGAACTTCCTATCGAAACCAGTGTTCAGGAAATGTCCGACACCATACCTTTGGACATTTCTACTCCTGCACGTGGGGCAGCTAGGCCCCCTGCTTCCATGTCCATTAAGGCCTTTTCAAGGGCTAAAGCTGCCAAACTATCTAAAGCTTTGCCTACCAAAACTACCTCCCAGAGGCCTTCCTCTAGTTCACAGATCCTCAGCCTTGCTGAGGACCTTATTTCCTTAATTAGGGGTTCACAACCTCACCCAGACAGGGCCTCTCACCCTCCTCCAGACAAAAGGCCCAGGACTGACCCCTCTGACCCACACTCTTCAGATGATTCCACGGATGGGTCTGAGTTGTCAGACCACCAGGAAGGGGCTTACTCGCCTTATGAGGATTCAGATGCTGAGGAATCTATCCCTTCGGCCTCCCCTCCTGAAGAGTTTTCCTTTGGTGAGACTCTACACTCCATGAGAGAGCATTTTCAATGGCATGGTCAGGATTTCTCTGATTCTAGAAAAAGATTAAGGACCTTTTTGCATTTGCCTCAACATAGGCCCTTAGCTATACCTCCAGTTCTGAATGTAATTGATGATGTGTACAATGATGTCAGTACAGCCCCTGATACTCTTCCTCCGGCCCCTGCCAAACCTGACAGATACTACAGGGTCCCGGATTCTCATTTCCATCTGTATAAAGCCCATTCTGCAGACCCAGAAACTATTTCTCAGGGCCCTAAAGGGGTTGCGGCCGCTACTGCCAAAAACCCTCTACCCTCTGAAAGAGAGTCTAGAGCTTTAGAGAGATGGGGAAAGAAGGTGTATACTTCTGCAACTCTTTCTGTCAGGGCATTAAATTGTCAATTTCATATGATACAGTACCAAGAGTATTTGTTAGATGAACTGAATAAGAAACTTTCTTCTCCTGAACCCTTAGACCGTAAATCCCTTCAGGATTTGGTACACAATTCACAACAGGTTAGTAATCATTTCTTAAAATGTGGCTATGATGCACTGGAGGCTTCATTTAGATCAGCTATGACTGGGGCAGTTATTCAGGCATGCCTGGCTGAAGGAACAATCTTTGCCAGACCATGTTAAAGCTAAACTCCTGGATGCTCCAATGGAGAAACAAAATTTATTTGGCTCCTCTGCTCAGGAGATCTTAAAAAAGGTTGAAGAAAAGGTAAAATCTGTGCAAACAGTTAAAGATTTCCTGCAAGTACAACCACCGAGATTCAGCAGAAACTGGCCTACTAAGAATTGGTCCTTTCCAGACTCGGACAGAGCCCAGAGAGGCAGGAACAGGCGCCCTAGAGGCAGAGGTCAATCGAAGGGCTCCTACAGAGGCCGTCAGTGGCAGCCTGCCAACCAGAGGAGTAGTGCAACAACAACAACCACTGCACCAGGACAGGCTCAATGGCTTAACTCTGACTCCGCCTACCAGGGATCAACTGGAAGCATCCTTGGGCGGAAAGCTGGCTTTATTCTCAAAAAACTGGCATTATATTACAACGGATACATGGGCACTGCAAATAATAGACAAAGGATACAGGCTCCACTTCCACACTTTGCCAAAAAGAAGCGGAATGCCAAACCTTCCACCATATCAGAGGGCAGAGGCTTTAAGACAGATCAACAATTTACTTCAGATGAAAGCTATAGAAAAGGTACCATGTTCAGAACAAGGCCAAGGATTTTACTCCAGACTATTCCTTGTACCAAGAAAAGAAAATCAATGGAGACCTATTCTTGACCTGTCCGCACTGAACACTTATCTCATTGTGCCAAAATTCAAGATGCTGACCCTACAGCAACTTCTTCCCATGTTGGGCAAGGAGTCTTGGCTGGTGACTCTAGATCTCAAGGAGGCATACCTGCACGTCCCTATTCGGCCAAGTTGCAGAAGACACCTCAGATTTCTTGCAGGATCAGAGCATTATCAATTCTCAGCATTGCCCTTTGGCTTATCTACTGCGCCCAGAGTGTTCACGAAATGCCTGGCATCAGTAATTGCACATTGCAGACTACAGGGAATTCAAATTTACCCATACCTGGACGACTGCCTAATACAAGCGGACAACAAGGGAAATTTGATAAAGGACTTGGCCTATGCCATACACCTGCTACAGACCTTGGGATACACAGTCAACATCCAAAAGTCAAGACTAGTACCATCCCAAAGGATAACCTTTTTGGGTGCAGATCTGGACACAACCACCCAAATGGCCTTTCTCACAGAAGAAGAACAAAAACAACTTCCAACTTACTTCATGATTCTGACAAGACAAACTCAGCTTACTGCAAGGAAAATCCTGCAGGCCCTGGGTTACATGGCATCCTGCATAATTCCGATACCACATGCCAGGCTGCATATGAGGAAATTACAATGGTACCTAAGGAGTGTATGGTCTCAACACAGTCACAGTTTAGAAACCATGATACCAATCATTCCATGCCTTCAAAAGGAATTCCTGTGGTGGGCTCAGGCCTGCCAGTCCAACAGAGGGTTGCCTTTCAACAAACCAAAAACAAGGCAGACCATCACCACGGACGCCTCAGACCGAGGATGGGGAGCACACATGGAGGGCAAATGTATCCAAGGCCTATGGCCTCAAGGACAGCTAAGCATGCACATAAACCAAAAGGAAATGCTGGCAGTGAGGCATGCAATCGAGGCCTTCAAACCCTTCCTCCAACAAGGCCACCTGTTAATAAGGACAGACAACACCACGGTCATTTGGTACATAAACAAGCAGGGAGGCACGCACTCTTACCCTCTGTGCCGGATGGCTATGAATCTGTGGGAATTATGCCTGAGCCTCAATATCCAACTACAGTCCCAATTCGTGCCAGGAAAAGAAAATACACTGGCGGACAGCTTAAGCAGAACTACCATGGATGCACACGAATGGATGCTGCACCCAGACATCTTCCAACTCATAGCAAAGACATGGGGAATGCCGGAGATAGATCTGTTCGCCTCCCCACTCAACCATCAACTGAAGACATTCTGCTCAAGGACATACCACCCACAAGCTTGGAGGGTGGACTCTCTCTTTCAGCTGGAAAGCCCTAACAGTATATGCCTTCCCACCTCTCCCATTGATGTACAAGGTTCTACTGAAGATCAGGGAGGAACAGCCAAGAGTGATACTAATAGCTCCAGACTGGCCAAGGCAACACTGGTATCCATTATTGAGAAGCATGTCTCAGGCAAAATCATGGCCTCTCCCCCTATGGCCTCTTCTTCTGACGCAGAACAATTTCAAGACCCTGCATCCCAACTTGAAAACATTGCAGCTAACTGCCTGGAAAATTCCTTAAATCCCAATCCAACTGTTTTATCTCATAGGGTGAAGGACATTATCTTGGAGGCTCGCAGGCCTTCCACAAGGAAGACATACTCAGCTAAATTGAAGAGATTTCTCATTTGGAGCACATCAAAAGGCTCAGATGTCACCGTGGCAAACATAACACATATCCTAGAATACTTAGCAGAATTGTTCCACAATGGCCTGTCTTATTCTTCCATTAAGTTTCAAGCTTCAGCAATTTCAGCAGAATACAATGTGGATCCACCTATCTTCTCGCACCCTCTCCTCAGACAATTTCTGAGAGGGATCAAAAATATTAAACCTCCAAGAAGACCCCCTCTACCTGCTTGGGATCTCAACTTTGTGCTGGAGAAACTGACACTTCCTCCTTTTGAACCAGCAGCATTGGCGGATCTACAGTTTCTGAATTGGAAAACTGCATTCCTTCTGGCAATCACTTCAGCAAGAAGAGTATCTGAGTTACAAGCATTAATGGCAGTGCAGCCATTTCTTATTTTCCACCAGGACAGAGTTTCACTAAGAACCAATCCTACCTTTATGCCAAAGGTGGTATCTAGGGTATCTTTGAACCAAGCTATTCACTTGCCTATGTTCTTCCCTAATCCACAGAATAGAGGGGAAAAACTTTTGCACACCCTGGATATACACAGGCAACTACGCTACTACTTGGACAGAACAAAAACTAGCAGAAAAACTGACCAACTTTTTGTAGCATATGCTACTGGGGTGCAAGGAAGAGCAATTTCCAAACAGACAATTTCAAAATTGATAGGAAATTGCATTTGATTTTGCTACTCCTTTCATGGAAAGACAGTTCCTGAAAACATCAGGCCTCATTCCACAAGGGCCACGGCCACCACTACAGCCTTCCTATGAGGGGTGGCTACCAAGGACATTTTAGAAGCTGCTACTTGGAGCTCTGTGCATACATTTGCCAAGCATTACAATCTACCTTTATACTCCAGATCCAGAGCAGGTTTTGCTACTGCAGTCCTGCAGGGGATCTTAACTACACCATCCTTTTCTTAGTACCTCCTCCCCCAGATTGGCTATGGTATTCTACCCATATGTTATGACTGCAGATGCATCCTTGAAGGACATAGTACAGTTTTGTACCTACCATAAATGTAGATGTCCGATAGGTATGCATCTGCAGTCAGGATTACCCTCCCTCCTACCCCTCTGTGGTATTCCTAGGGTACTTACCCCTCTTTTAGCTAGCTGGGGGAATCTATTATGGCGTATTTGTTTGTTTATACATGTATATAATTTTGCAAATGTTTGGAACTTTTCAGCATTTATCCTAGAAAAAAGGGCCATCCAACCAGTCCCAGCAGACCAGCAAGGTTCCGGGATTTACTCAAGTTCTTTTTGGTACCAAAAAAAGACAGGGGATTGGAGACCCATTTTGGATCTTAGCAGGTTAAACAAATCTGTTCAAAGAACGAAGTTCCGGATGGTCACGCTTCAGTCCATTCTACCTTTTTTGGGTCAGGACAATTGGATGTGCTCCATAGACCTTCAGGATGCGTACTACCATTTCAAAATGGACAGACACTCCAGAAGGTTTCTCCGCTTCCGGCTGGGAGCCAGTCACTATCAATTCAGAGCCCTGCCCGTTGGTCTCACCACAGCCCCCAGGGTGTTCACGAAATGCATGGCAGTGGTTACGGCTCACCTGAGACTGTGAGGATTCCAGGTGTTTCCATATCTAGACGACTGGCTCCTGACTGCTTCCACCAGGCGTCAGCTACTACGAGCCAGGGATTATACCATCCAAACTTGCTCCGAGCTAGGTATCTCTATAAACTTCGAAAAGTCTTCATTGTCGCCTTGTCAATCTATAACCTTTATAGGCACAAGATTAAATACAAAAGAGCTGTCGGCAAAACTTCCCTTAGAAAGAGTATCAGGCATTCGCCTACATGTTCAGACCTTACTACAGTGCAAGAGAATTCAGGCCAGGTTTGTACTGAAAACGTTAGGTCTCATGGCAACAGCAATCACATTACTTCCCCTGGCGTGTTTTCACATGCGAATTCTTCAATGGATGCTTTTTAACCAATGGTCGTTTCAACAGCTTCCGATGTCTCACAACATAATAGTCACCCAATCATGCAAAGACCACCTGTCTTGGTGGATGGTCTCCTCTCTAGTACTTCAAGGCAGACCATTTGTTCTTCCTCCTCCTGTTGCCACAGTGACAACGGATGCCTCCCTGATCGGGTGTGGGGGGGTATTTTCAGGGTAGGACTGTTGAGGGCACTTGGCAACCTCTAGAGTACCACCTGAACATAAACGTCTTGGAGATGAGAGCGGTGCTTTCAGCGTTGCAAGCTCTTCAGGACTCTCTACCTACCGGGACCATTGCAATTCAGACAGAAAATATGTCTGCAGTGTGGTACATCAGCAAGCAGGGCGGGACCAGGTCCTATCCCTTATGTCGAGAAGCACTTGGACTCTGGCAGTGGGCGATCTCCTCTCAATGGTTTCTGATAGCAACGCACATCCCCGGGAAGTCCAACGTCATAGCGGACAGGCTAAGCAGAGCTATTCTCATGCCTCACGAGTGGTCTGAATCAGTTAGTAGCAGACAAAATTTTCCACAGATGGGGTCAACCTTGCTGCAACCTTTTTGCAACCCCTCTCAACAGCAAGTGTGGCGATTTCTTCACTCTCTTCCCCCTCCCCGGCCACTCCCCCAGAGACGCTCTAGTTCACGATTGGCCCTGGGGTCTTCTGTATGCATTCCCAGCTTTTCCCTTAATTCCCAAACTAATTCAGAAAGCAACCGTATTGGGATCCTGGATGATCCTCATTGCCCCTTACTGGCCTTGACAAATTTGGTTCCCATTCCTGCATCGTCACCTGCTGGAGCAGCCTTGGAATCTGGAACCATTGCCAGACCTCTTGGTCCATCAGTCGGGTGGGCTGCACCAATCCCTTTACTCTCTCAACCTCACAGCTTGGTTGCTCCACTTCCAACCTTAGCCAGGCTTCCACATATTTCTCAACCAGTGTGTGAAATCATCCTTTCTTCGCACAAATCTACTACCAGGAAGACTTATGCTAGTAAGTGGAAAGTTTCTCTTTCTGGGCGGAGGCTAGAAATATAGACCCCTTTATAGCCCCTGTCCATCACGTTCTAGATTTTTTAGCAGAACTTTTTCGAGCAGGTTCCTCATCTGCCACCATTAGGGTCCAATTGGCTGCTATCGCAAATTTCCACGCTGGCCTGTTAGAAACCAGCATCATGTCCCACAAACTTTGCAAGGCCTTTCTTAAAGGGACTTATTTTACTTAGGCCCCCAGTCAGAGATCCCCCGCCTCCGTGGGATTTAAACCTGATATTAGCTTCCTTGATTCTCCCTCCTTTTGAACCTGTGGCCTCCTGTTCCTTAAAATTACTCTCCTGGAAGACTCTATTTTTAGTAGCCATCACCTCAGCTAGGAGAGTGTCGGAACTTCAAGCCCTCTGTATTCGTCCTCCTTATCTTGTGTTTCACAAGGATAGAGTTTCACTCAGGACTAATCCTTCCTTTTTGCCCAAAATACCTTCCGAGACAAACCTGAATCAGGCTATTGATCTACTTGTCTTTTTTCCTAACTGTTCGAACAGAACTGAACAAAAGTTAGACCAATTGGACGTTCACAGGCAATTACGTTTTTATTTGGATAGGACTAAACAAACAAGAAAATCAGACCAACTCTTTCTGTCCTATGCTGAGGGCAAGCAGGGCCTGCCAGTTTCTAAAGTAACCTTATCCAGGTGGTTGGCCTCTATTATTACTTTGATTTATCAACTGAGACATAAAGAACTCCCTACAAAGCCAAAAGCTCATTCCACCAGAGCATTAGCTACGTCGGTAGCATTTCAAGCAAGACTACCAATGGAATCTATTTGCGCTGCAGCCACATGGGCCACTTCTCATACTTTCATTTCACATTATAAGTTGGATATGGCCTCCAGGAGTCGAGCTGATTTTGGTTCCACTGTGCTCTAGAGTCTGTTCCGATGAGCCACCCAGGGCTAAGGTGCTAGGGACGCTGTCCCATCCAGCAAGAATGAAGGCGAGATAGACAACTTAACATTAAGAAGTTATGGACCTACCATAACGTTCCATGTTAGTTGTCTTCTTCTCGCCTTCTTTCTTGCATCCCACCCTCCATCCCCCTAGCCTGGACAGACCGAGAAAAATCCCTTTTGAGGCCTTCTTCCTCTGGCTGAGTCTTATCTAAGTTACGTCCTCCTCTGTATTTTGGACAGGTGTCCTTAAAAATTCCTTTTCTATGGTGTTAGCTCTGCCAAACGAGATCTGGGTATCTGATGCCTAGCATTGTGGGATATTGGGAGGCCACGAGCCAGTAAATAGCTCTTGAGCTTTAGTAAAAGGCCGAGTCGGAGCCGAGGATCGGCTCCGAACCCATCCAGCAAGAAAGGAGGCGAGAAGAAAACTAACATGGAACGTTATGGTAGGTACATAACTTCTTATTCCTTCTCTAGGTCTATATCAAGCTTACTAGGACTATTCTCCAGGGGCTGCTGGACTCTCCTCCTGTCTCCACTCAAATGTAATTAGCTAGGGTAATCTACCCATATAGCTAAGGCTACAGCAGTGGTCATAAATCAATATACATACTACAGTTGTGTAAGTAAACTTAAAACAACAGTAGATGTTCAAATGATCACTGGTGCGTTAGCTGCTCCCTTCCTTCACCCCTCCCCCTTGTTTTTGTTGTGATTTTTATGCTAGGTTGGTGGCATTTATTTTTTTTCTTATTCCTAGTATTGTCCTTTCAGGGTTTGGTCTTCATCTCTCTGTTAGGAGGAATGCTGTGAAGGGCTTCACTTCCAAACTTGTCTTTTAGTCAGTTCAGCTGAATCTGCCTGACATTTTTTGTGTGTGGAAGGTGCCCTGAAGCTTTGGAAGCTAGCTGGCTGTTGTATCCTTTGCATCATATAACCCAAGTAGTTAAGGCTACTGTAGCATTGATTATTCAAACATTTAGTTAGGCATCTGTACCTTTTATGTTCCAAAGGCGGTTTCTGCCAGAACAAGTGTGACATGTACAACTTGTGTTTTCCTGAAATGCAGCTGTTGATGATATTTGTGGCTTAACTACATGGCCTTCTATCGACACTTTTGCAAGCCACTGTAGGTGAGATGCGATGTTCAGGTCCTGGTTTTCCTTTGAGGTCACAATTATATAAGGCATGTTTACATAAAGGAGATCATCCAAGAAGGTTAGCTTAGGACTCTGCCCTGCTGTTACTGAAGTTGGGCCTCCTTTTACCATATTTGAAACATATATACTTAACGTAATGATAGATGCAATACAGTATTAATCCACCTCAATACAATACCTTCCTCCTTCACCTACCTATAGTGTAGCGGTTTTGAGGGGCCTGTTACTTGCATCCGAGTCTCAAATGCTCAAGGACAACTATCTTGCAGCCTGAGACTTGGGAGTCCTGTAACTCATACAGGCTGACACTCGTGCTCTAACTTGACTACATATTTGGGTGACGTGGCAGCAAGAGTGGAATTACTGCACTTCACCTGAACATAGTTGCAAAGTTTGAAATAGATAAGTGTAGCAGCGTTTGGGGGGGGTAAAAGGGGTGGGAACATAGACTAGGGTTTCAGGCAGCTGAGTTTCATTTTTTGGGGGGGCTTAGAGAGCAGGAGTGGGGTCCTGTGGTTATGGTTAGGCAGGATATGAGTTTTAGTGTTAGAACTAGAACTCCGTAAGAGCTTTGCAGTTCATTAGGATTGGATGATAGGATGGCTAGGTACTTTAACTAGGGTCATGCTATTGGGAATTAAGGCAGTTTCCATTTAGAGCAAGTGACAGCAAAGAAGTGTGTCACAAGCTACTAGCATTTGAGCACTTGTAGTAGACATTGTTTTGCTACATAGTTTTCTACACATTGGTTCTGTCTGTGGCTCACCTTTGAATTGATGAAGCTAGAACAATTTTGCGTTATTGGATGAGAGGAGAGACATAGCCAGCCTGGGCAATACTACTTTTTAAGCAGTGATAATGCTTGGTGACATTAGTCCTGCTATTGTTCATGAAGCAACACGATCTACCAGATTTTGCATTGTATTAAGTACATAAGTGTTGTATATCTGTAAGTCTTACCAGCTCTTTCTATTGCTCTTAGCACACTGAGTTATATTTTGGGTAAGCAAGTTGTCTTCAATTAGATAGCTGAGTCTTATGGGTTCTTTGCAGTTCAAGAGTTAAATATGTTCAAAGAATAGTTTAAGCACCTTCTACTAGAGCAGCAGTGGATTTTAAGAATTGTCTAGTTAAACATTTTGCAGGAGCCAAGTTCCTCTACACCATGTCAGGTGGATAGAGAGCCCATTTAATCCCCCCTGAACTTTAAAATGCTAACTTCATAGATGTCCTTCATGGATGCATCTGCAGTCATAACAACTGGGTTGTCCTGTCGTCAGGCAGCCCTTCAGTCGGCCGGATTCCAAAGTCCGGGTCCGGCTTCGGCTGATGTCGCACTTCACCCGACGTCATCTCTGTTGGTCTTCGGGTATAAAAGCATCAGCCGACGCCATTTTCCCCAGTCTTTCTTGCCGTGGCGCAAGCAGAAGCTGTTCGCAAGTGCCGGTCGGTCGGATCCAGAGATTACTTCTACCGAATACTACTTCAAGACTTCTAAAGCTAAGTACCCGTTGGGGACTCTTTCTTGCCTCAGCCGATGTCAGAAAAAGTTAATAATTGTTTAACCTGTGGGAAACAAATACCTCATAAAGATTTCCACTCTTATTGTCTGCCTTGTTTAGGCCCAGCCCACGACGTAGCAGCCTGTTCGCCTGTGCTTCTTTCAACCGACAACGCTTAGGCGCGTCGGTCGGAGTTTGCAGAACAGTTTTTCGGTTCTGATTTTGCGTACATTATGCCGCCGGATCCCCGACTACCCAATCTGCCAAAACGCAAAGATAAAGACCGACATCGCGGTCCGCGGTTTCCACCGAAACCATGGTTAAGCAAATCATGAGTGTCTCGGTTTCGCCGAAACCGAGAAAACTGATCAAAGTACAGCTGAACCTATCTCTACAACTGAGGCCCCTGCTACCACTCTTGAATCGGCCTCAGAAATTTTATCCACTACGGTGGTTGCCACTGACTTATCAGACACCATTCCCTTGGATGTCTCTACCCCAGCACGTGGTGCTGCTAGGCCTCCAGCAGCCATGTCCATTAAGGCCTTCGCCAGGGCTAAAGCAGCCAAGACTACTAAGACAGTGCCTGTTAACCCCCCACAACCAGGCCCTCTTCTAGTTCTCAAATGCTTACTTTGGCAGAAGATTTAATTTCATTAATTAGAGGATCTCAATCTCACCCAGACAGGGCCTCTCAGCCCCAGAGAAGAGACCTAGGGCAGAGCCCCCTGAGCCAGTGTCCTCTGATGATTCTGCTGACGAATCAGACATAACTGACCAGCCAGAGGCTCCTTTCTCCAATTTTGAAGATTCTGATGCTGAAGAATCCATCCCAGCTGCTTCCCCACCAGAAGAATTCTCCTTTGGGGAAACCTTACATGCCATGCGAGAGCAGTTCCAATGGCAGCAACAGGATTTTTCAGACTCCAGAAAAAGACTTAGGACCTTTCTGCACCTCCCACAGCACAGGCCCTTAGCTATACCTCCTGTTCTCTCTGTGGTGGATGATGCTTTCAATGATGTCTGCTCCGCTCCAGATTCTTTACCCCAGCCCCTGCCAAACCAGACAGATTTTACAGGGTGCCAGATACTCATCACCACCTTTACAAGGCCCCACTTGCAGACCCGAAACTATATCCCAGGGTCCCAAGGCAGTAGCCGACCATAGCTAAAAACCCTATTCCTTCTGAAAGGGAAGCAAGGTCATTAGACAGATGGGGTAAAAGGTCTACACTTCAGCTACTCTCTCAGCTAGAGCTTTAAACTGTCAGTTTCACATGATACAATACCAAGAGTTTATGCTTGATCAGTTAACTAAAAACTAACCACTGATGAATCTCTTGATAAGAAATATGTATTAGAAATGGTAAATAACATACAACAGGTTAGCAACCATTCCTTAAAATGTGGCTATGATGCACTGGAGGCTTCATTTAGATCAGCCATGACTGGCACAGTGATAAGAAGGCATGCATGGCTAAAGGAGCAAGCTTTACCGGATCATGTTAAAGCTAAGTTGCTAGATGCTCCTATGGATAAGACAAGTTTGTTTGGTACACCTGCCCAGCAGGTTATGAAGAAAATGGAAGAAAAGGCAAAATCTGTTCAAACGGTTAAAGATTTCTTGCAGGTTCAACCCCCAAGGTTTAGCAGGAACTGGCCTGCCAAAAATTGGTCCTTTCCTGACTCCACAAAATTTCAAAGGGGCAGGAATAGACGTTCCAGAGGCAGAAACCAATCCAGAGGAGGTGCCTACAGAGGACGACAGTGGCAAGGTAACAACAGAGTCGCAGACACAACCACTGCCACTACATCAGCACAACCACAGTGACTTAACCCTAAATCCGCCTACCAGGGAACAAATAGCAGCTCCTCTAGGCGGAAAGTTAACCTTATTTTCAAAGAACTGGCACTACATAACAAAAGACAAGTGGATTTTACAAACCATAGATCAAGGTTACCGGTTTCACTTCCACACTTTACCAGTCAAAAGAGGAAGGCCAAATCTACCTCCAAATCAAAAAACAGAGGCACTACAACAGATAATGGAGTTAGCAAACATGAGAGCTGTGGAAAGAGTGCCAACAGCAGAGCAAGGAAAGGGGTTCTACTCCAGACTATTCCTAGTTCCAAGAAAGGAAAAAGTTGGAGACCAATTCTCGACCTGTCCACCTTAAATACATACATCATTGTCCCAAAATTCAAAATGCTGACCCTACAGCAACTTCTTCCCATGCTGGGCAAGGAGTCTTGGCTGGTAACTCTAGATCTCAAGGAGGCATACCTGCACGTCCCCATTCGACCAATCTGCAGAAGATACCTCAGATTCTTGCAGGATCCGAGCACTATCAATTCTCAGCATTGCCCTTTGGCTTATCTACTGCGCCCAGAGTATTCACAAAATGCCTGGCATCAGTAATCGCCCATTGCAGACTACAGGGAATTCAAATTTACCCATACCTGGACGACTGCCTACTACAAGGGGACAACAAAAGCAAGCTGACAACAGATTTACAAAGGGTCATTTACTTGCTACAAGCACTGGGATACACAGTCAATTTACAAAAGTCAAGGCTGATACCATCCCAAACAAGGACATTCTTGGGTGCGGAATTGGACACAGTAAAACAAATGGCATTCCTGACTACAGAAAAACAAAAGAACTCCCTCTTTACTTCTTGGCACTAACAAAACTGAACAAGTTAACAGCAAGAAAAGCACTGCAGGCCTTGGGCTTCATGGCATCATGCATAATCTTGGTCCCATTTGCCAGACTACATATGAGAAAACTACAGTGGTACCTAAAGAATTTATGGTCCCAACACAGACACAGCCTAGAAACAGAAATCCCACTAATTCCATGCTTAAAGCAGGAGTTCCTATGGTGGGCTCAGGCATGTCAGTCAAACCCAGGCCTACCCTTTCGCAGATGTCAAGCAAGCCAGACCATCACAACAGACGCTTCAGACCTAGGATGGGGGGCCCACATGCTGGACAAATGCGTGCAAGGATTGTGGACACAGGATCAACTTCACCTGCACATCAACCTAAAAGAAATGCTGGCAGTAAAACTGGCAATCCAAAAGTTCAAACCATTTCTCCAAGAGGGCCAGTTGATGATAAGGACAGACAACACCACAGTCATGTGGTACATCAACAAACAGGGAGGCACTCATTCATACCCCTATGCAGAATGACTTTGGAGCTGTGGACCCTGGCACTCAGCTACAACATCCAGTTACAGGCAATATTTGTACCGGAAAAGAAAATACTCTAGCAGACATATTAAGCAGAACCACATCGGATGCCCACGAATGGAAGCTGCACCCGGACATCTTCAAGACCATCTCAAAGAAATGGGGAATGCCTCAGATAGATCTATTCGCATCACCTCTCAATCACCAGCTCAAAAAGTTCTGCACAAGGACATTCCACCCACTAGCATGGAAAGTGGATTCGCTCTCCTTCAGCTGGAAAGGCCTAACAGCATATGCATTCCCACCTCTTCCCTTGATACACAAAGTACTACTAAAAATCAAGGAAGAACGTCCAAGGATAATCCTGATAGCTCCAAACTGGCCAAGACAACAGTGGTACCCACTGCTGAGGAGCATGTCTCGGAACAATATGTGGCCAATACCCCTGGTGCCTTTGATGTTAACTCAGAACAACTACAGCATCATACATCCAAACCTAAAAACGCTGCAACTGACTGCATGGAACATCACATAGCAGCAGCTAATCCAGAACTTTCCCAAAGAGTTAAAGACATTATTCTTGAAGCACGCAGACCTTCAACAAGAAGGAACTATGCTGGAAAATGGAAAAGGTTTGTCATTTGGAGTACGGAAAGAGGAAAAGATGTGTCAAACATAGATATGCCTAACATTCTGGAGTATCTGGCGAACTTCTTCATTCAGGCCTGTCCTACTCCTCCATCAAGATACATGCATCAGCTATTTCAGCAGAATACAGCTTTGATCCACCTGTTTTTCGCACCCTTTGCTCAGGCAGTTCCTCAGAGGAATCAAGAATGTAAAACCTCCAAGGAAACCACCATTACCAGCTTGGGACTTAAACTTTGTGCTAGAAAAGTTGACACTATCACCCTTTGAACCAGCAGCAACAGCAGACCTACAACACCTGTCATGGAAAACTGCTTTCCTACTGGCAATTACTTCAGCAAGGAGGGTTTCAGAACTACAGGCCTTAATGGCAGTGCAACCCTTCCTAATCTTCCACCAAGATAGAGTGTCCATGAGGACTAATCCTACATTTATGCCTAAGGTGGTATCCAGAGTGTCTTTAAACCAGGCAATCCACCTACCTACCTTCTTTCCCAACCCACAAAACAGAGGGAAAGAATACTGCATACCTTGGATGTACATAGACAGCTACGCTACTACTTGGACAGAACAAAAATAGCAGAAAGACTGACCAACTTTTGTAGCCTATGCAACAGGAAGGGAAGGAAAAGCTATTTTCAAACAGACAATCTCCAAATGGATTGAAATTGCATACGATTCTGTTACTCCTTCCATGGAAAACCAATTCCACAGAACATAAGACCTCATTCTACAAGGGCAACAGCCACTACCACAGCCTTCTTACGAGGAGTGGCAACCAAAGACATTATTGAGGCGGCTACTTGGACCTCCGTGCATACATTTGCCAAGCATTATAATTTGCCTCTATATTCCAGATCCCGAGCAGGGTTTGCCACTGCTGTACTGCAAGGGATCCTAAACACACCATAATCTACTTTTATCCTCCTCCCCTAGTTGGCTATGGTATTCTACCCAGTTGTTATGACTGCAGATGCATCCATGAAGGACATAGTACAGTTTTGTACCTACCATAAATGTAGATGTCCGAACTGGATAGCATCTGCAGTCAGGATTACCCTCCCTCCTTCCCCTCTGTGGTACTCCTAGGGTGTTTACCCTCCTAATAGCTAGCTGGTGGGGGGGAGTCTTTTATGGTGTATTTGTTTGTATATATGTACATACGTGCTTATTTTTGTGTTTACCACTATCTTTTTGGAAACATTGGCATCTATCCAAATTTTAGCCTTCAAGAGGGCTGCTGGCATCTGGGGCAAGAAACACTGAGGAAAATGGCGTCGGCTGATGCTTTTATACCCGAAGACCAACAGAGATGACGTCGGGTGAAGTGCGACATCAGCCGAAGCCGGACCCGGACTTTGGAATCCGGCCGACTGAAGGGCTGCCTGACGACAGGACAACCCAGTTGTTATGACTGCAGATGCTATCCAGTTCGGACATCTACATTTATGGTAGGTACAAAACTGTACTTTATTCATGGTTGCATAACAGTGGAGAAAGGGGCATGTCCCCATTGAAGCACCCAGCAGTGATTTCATACAAGTTAAATGTATAGCCTTCAAACTGTACCAGTTGTATTCTGGCAGTCTTTGATCACTATAGAAAAGCAGCTTTGCTACAGTTGTTAAAGGGTAAAAGGCATGCTTGCTGGGTAGTCATATGTTCACAGGTTATGAAGATGACTACTAGGGCCCCTACAAGCCTAGCCACACACCTCACACCCTTTTGGATCCTGAGCATCATGAGTTTCTATTCAGGGGAGGGCATGTTAGTAGGCAGGTAACTAAGGGATTTTTAAAGGGGAGTGTTAGTTTTTCTTTTTGATGGCATCTGTCCATAAGGGGCATAGGTGGCAGACTGGTGGGGGGGTAAATTTCTGATTGCCAGTTTAAATGACAGTGTTTTATTTCAATAGGATCTGGGATGAACTCTTTTGTATTCCATAGTATAGGGATATTTTAGGACATATACCTGTCTTTCCAGAATGTTGTCTTTATGGCACAAGCAAAGTTCAGATTCCTATATCTGCTGTTTCTGGTGCTGTTTGTTTTGCACATGTGCAACAGATCTATCAGGGCTGAGCTTGAGGAAGCCCTGTAAACCAGGCAAAGAATCCCACTAAGCAGCTTGTAGGACAATGTATGCAGAGCCAGAGCAATTAGGCAATCAGTGTAGAACAGGGTTTTTATATCCTGAATTCTCCTGTTGAGAGTTCTTTGTGGGTGTTCCAACTGTTTTAAGTGTTTGGTTAGGTAGATGCCAAAGGAGGCAGTGTAATCTGATAGGTTTCATAAGTGCAGAGTAGAGTGGTACTGTAACTTTCTTGGACCTGGATGGCATACCCTTACCTGTAAGTTGGGGTGACATAGAATGATTTTCTTACTATCCTTGCTACGTGTTAGTCAAAGGCAAGATTGCTGTCTACTTATGTTCCCAGATCCCTTTTTACTGAGTCGACTGTTAGGGGTGTTTTATCGATGGATTAGTTTACTTTGGTTGATAGTTTCCCAAAGGGCATTATAATGCAATTTTTTGTTATTGAGTTTTAGACCATAGCTTTGGCATCAGTCATTTGTGTTAAACCCTCTTGCAAGATGTTGGTGTCTTGGGAGTATCTATAGTAACTACTAATTTGCAGTCCTCTGCAAACTTGGTGAGCCAGAGGCGTTGAATGTTTGCCTTGACATTTGAGAAGTGTATGTCAAACAGGAGCTGACCAAGCACAGAGCTCTGGGATACTGTGCTGGTGACTGGTCTCTTCGTGGAGGTGATCTCACTGATCTTCACTATTTAGTTCTGGTCTATGAGCCAGCAGGCAATCCAGTGAGTTGTGTAGGGATTTATGCCTACCTCAGAAAGCTCGTCAACAATACCCAAATGGGTATTGTATTGAATGCCTTGGCCAGATCAAGGTGTGCAGTACGCACTATTTTACCCTCGTCTGTTGCCTTGTTGACTCTCTCAAAGAAAAAAAAGTCTTACCAGGTTAAGAGCAAAGCCAAATTGGGATGGGTCCAATGTCTATAGGTTAGCAATTTTTTCGTTTTGCATTTCCATGGTAATGCGTTCTTTGGCTTTGCATAGTAGGCTCATTAGACTGATGGGTCTGTAGATATCCTTCTATTCTCATGTTGCAGTATTCCAAACTCTTGGGTTTCCCAATCTTGCTACCCGAACGTCCAGCCAGTATACAAAAGCTTCTAGTCACTGCTAGGTGCGTGGGACGTCTGATGTTGGCAAAGGGAACGTGGGCCACAAAAGTGACGTCTGCACACACCAATCCTCAGAACTTCTCTCCCTTGAGTCGAACATCAGCTTTTCCTGCCGTGACGGCCATTGGATTGCAAAATTCTAAGATAAGTACCCTGTTGGGGATGTTTTGTTATTTGGGTCACTGCATGCCTGTGTGGGTTCATGTCATCCAGGAAAGTAGGTGCGGTCGTCCGATCCCCTTAAAGACGTCCACGAGCTTTGCTTTTTTTTGTTTAAGGCCTACACATGACCATAAGTCCTGCTCCATCTGCCAGGCTCATTCCGAAAACCCTGTGTAGCCGTCTGCACATGCTAACATTAATCTTGAGAATCAGCGCCTCAAAAATGTAGCTTTCGGTATGGAGGGGCCATCTGGTCAGCCCATTGAGCCACCCAAGAAAAAGGCCAAAATCCGTAGCTGCACCTCCTCCACACGACGTTCCTACAGTGGCAGATGTCAGCCTGGAGGAATGATCGGTTGCCGCCGATATGGATACAGCAGGTACTGATGTGGAAGCCACAGAACCCAGAGCAAAAGGCACATCCTCAGAGGTTATGCAGATGTTGGCTTCTGACGGTGAGGGGGAACCTTGGCTTGTACTGGACACCTGGACGGATCCTTCCACTACTTCACAGGTTACTGATCCCAGGCCTACCTTGTTTCTGATGCCCACTGCTCCTTCCCTTAAAAAGAAAGAGAAAAGGAAACCTGTTTCTCCCCCAGTAGAGAGCCAGCCAGATTGGCAGGCCTTCTCTCAGAATCCTTTTAATGCTTCTGTAGCTCTAAGGCCTGCTACAACCATACCTTCCTCATTGGCTTCTCCTGTGATGAGAGCCCTAGACTTCAGTCCTTAGAGACTTCCCAGGCTGAAGCTGAAGAATCCTCTGACTCTTCTTCAGAGGAGTCCCTTTCATATGTCTCCCAACTGTCATTCTCCCCTTGGCTATACCTCCCCGGACAAAGAATCTGCGGAGGCAGTTTCTCCAGCTGAGGATTTCATCTTTGGGGTGACAATTGCAAAGATGAGAGAACATCTCAAATGGGCCTACTCTGAGATGACATACGTTCAGAAAAGATATTATGAACTTCTTCAGATGGACTCTCCTGCCCCTTCAGCTATACCACCAGTGCTGTCAGCATTTCTGGATGTATTTAATGCAGCATCACTCAATCCTGATTTTCAGCCTCCTGCACCCCAAAGGCCTGACAGATTTTATAAGGTCACTGAGGGAGCCAAATTCCTTAAGTACCTTGCAACAGACCCTGCTACGGTTTCAGTGTCAGCTGATAAGGCATCTGAACTTCTTCCTTTCTCCCCACTTCTGCCCACAGAGAAAGACAGCAAGGCCATAGAACGTTTAGGGAAGAAGGTTTACACTTCGTCTACCTTGGCATTCATGGCATTAAATTACCAAACCCATATGTCCAAATATGTCTTAGCCCTTTTGGAAAAGGCCACTAAACAACTGAGTAACATTCCAGACTCTCCTGCCAAAGCACAGATATCCGGTCTTCTGCCCTATCCTCTCAGGTCAATAGGCATTCCATTAGGTGCAACTATGATGCTGCTAAAGCTTCTGCCAGGTCAGCTGCATCTGCCTCAGTCCTGAGAAGATATTCCTGGCTAAGGTTACAGCCTCTACTTGATGACACCAGAGCAAAACTCTTGGATGCACCTCTTGACAATTTGGCCCTCTTTGGGACAAAGGTGGCAGAGTTATTCAAAACTTTGCAACAAAAGTGGGAGGAGTTACAAGACTTAAAGCACCTATTTGATGTTCTTCGTCTTTCACTCTTGCAGTCATCACATTTGGGTTAATTGCTTGCAGTAGCCCTCAGTTGGCCTGATTAATAAAGTCTTGGGTCCTGCGTCGGTTGCTGTCTCATCTTCCATGACATCAGGTAGTAAGGGGTATAAAGCATGCAGACGATGCCATTACATCAGTCTTTCTTGCCGTGCAGTACCCGAAGCAGAAGCAGTTTGCAAGTGCCGGTCGGCCGACTCCTGAAATTTTCGTTTTCGAGTTTCAGATCCGAAGTCTTCAACTAAGCTAAGTACCCCGTTGGGGATCCTTTTTTTGCTGTAAACTGATGTCAGTAAAAGTTAATTGTATTTCTTGTGGAAAGCAAATACCTCATAAAGATTTTCATTCATACTTCATTCCTTGCTTAGGCCCAGACCACGACTTACTCGCTGTCGGTTTTGTGCCTTATTCAAACCTCCTACTATATAGGGTTGCCACTTTCCTTCACGGCTAAAACTGTAGCAAAGCCACGCCCCTCGAGTCACCAGTAACCTCGCCAACATACCGCCTATTTTGTGACGTCACAACAGCATCACTTGATGGGAACGCCCTCTTTTTTCATTCCCGCCGCCTGCTTTTGGCTGATTTACTATGCTTTTCTGTAAAAAAAAGCATAGTAAATCAGCCGATTTACAAACTCCGATAGTCTGTTTCCTTTTTGAAACAGAATACCGGAGTTTGTAGTGTTTTCCGGACTACCGGAGAATCAGTTTGATTTCCTGATAGTCCGGAAAAAAACGGAGGGGTGGCAAGCCTAGTACTATTCGTCGTCGGTTCATTTACGTTTCCAAATAATTTGGTACTCTGTTCAGTTATCCAGAAATGGCTTCATTAAGCCACCCTACTACTGACTTTCCGAAAAAGCGCAAAGATAAAGACAGAGACGGACCGCATAGGTCCAAACCTGCCTACGACGCTTCTCCTAAGCTAGTCACCAGTTCGCCGGTACTCAGTGAGGCACTTTCGTTGTCCCTGATACCCGCTACTTCAGATTCGCAGGCCTCTACTGAGACCCATTCGGAGTCCAGTATGCCGTGAGTTGCTTCTTTGACTGTGGAACCTGTGGATGTGTCTATCTTGGATGGGTCCGGAGCCGCTGTGTAGGCACCAGCTTCTGAGGGTGTATTTAGGCCTACTGACTTGCATATCAAACAGATGCCATCTTCTTCTTCGAGGCCTAAAACTCCATCCTTGCCTAGAAAACCGATGCCCAGACCGCATGGTCAGGCCCCTGTGCCTAAAAAACAAATTATAAGAATGTCTGAAGACCTTATTACTCTAATCAAGGGAAGCCACCCATCCCCCTGTAAGAGACCTAGGACTGATTTTCCTTCTGATTCTTCTGATCAGGATTCGGAAATTTCTGTTTTCTCTGATGACCAGGATTTGCCCTTATCTACCTATGAGGATTCTGATGCAGAGGACTCCATTCCCTTTGCTTCCCCTCCAATGGATTTCTCTTTTGTTGAAACCTTGCATACTCTTAGGGAGCATTTCTGCTAGGAAAGCCAGGATTACTCTGACTCCAAAAAGAGGCTTAGGGAATTCTTACTCCTGCCTTAACACAGGCCTTTAGCTATCCCACCTGTACTGGACATTGTAGATGATGCCTTCTCAGAATCTAGCCTGGCCCCTGACACTTTACCTCCTGCTCCCAGAAAACCTGATAGGTATTACATGGTACCTGACTTTCACAAGTTCTTCTTTAAAAATCCTATTGGGGATCCTGAAACCATTTCACAGGGACCCAAGGGCATTAAGGCTAATACTGCCAAAAATCCTACCCCCTCTGATAGAGATTCCAGGGTGCTGGATAGATGGGTTAAAGAATGTATACACTTCTGCAACCTTGGCCATTAGGGCCTTAAACTGCCAGTTTCATATGTTATGACTTTTCCTGGTACCCAGAAAAGACAACTCCTGGTATCCTGTTCTGGACATGTCTATCCTAAACACATTTTTGGCTTCCTTGCCATTATAGGAGATGTACATGGATGCCTCAGATATGAGGTGGGGAGCAGCCATAGGCTTCCTAAGAGTCCAAGGCACTTGGCCGAACTCCATCAAACAGGAGCATATCAGTATCGGAGAGATGAGAGCAATTCTTTTGGCTCTAAAGTCCTTCCAACACACGCTGAAACAAGGCCCACTAAATTTGTTCACAAACAACACTACAGTTCTGTGGTATGTGAACAAGTGGGGGGAAACAAAATCCTACTTGCTCTGTAAAGCAGCTCTCCAAGTGTGGGAGCTTGCCACAAAACAGGGAGTCAGGCTACAGGCAGACTACTTCCCTTCAGACCAGAATACTCAGGCAGACACCTTAAGCAGATCCATGTCACAGTCCCTTGAATGGATGCTTCCACAGGGATGTGTTCTTTGACATAATCCTCAAATGGAGCACTCCTCAGATAGATCTGTTTGCTTCCCCTATGAACAGACAACTTCCATGTTTTTGCACCAGGCTGCCCAGTCCTCTGGTGAGGGCAACGGATGCCTTCTCAGTCTCTTGGAAGGGGATGTTTCTGTATGCATTTCCCTCCTTCACATTGATTCAGAAAGTCCTACTGAAAATTCAGAAGGACAGGCCAAAAATCTTGTTGGCGACTCCTTTTTGGCCAAGACAGCAGTGGATGTTCTTTGTATTTCACTGTTGCAGTCATCACATTTGGGTTATCCCTGGCAGAGTAGCCCTCGGCCGGCCTGAATACCAGAGACTTGGTATTTCTGCGCCGATTGCTGTCGCTTGAGGACTGACGTTAGGTCGTCAGTGGTATAAAGGAAGGCAGCCGACGCCATTACATCAGTCTTTCTTGCCGTGGAGCCCGAAGCATAAGCTGATGTCCTTCAAGGATGCATCTGCAGTCCTTACAAATGGGTTGTCCTGTCGTCAGGCAGCCCTTCGGTCGGATTCCAAAGTCTGGGTCTGGCCTCGGCTGGTGTCGCACTTCACCCGACGTCATTGCGGCAGTTATTCGGGTATAAAGGCATCAGCTGACGCCATTTTCCTCAGTCTTTCTTGCCGCGTGGCGCCCGAAGCAGAAGCTGTTAGCAAGTGCCGGTCGGTCAGAACCAGAGATTACTACTACCGAATATGTCTACGAAGACTTCTAAAAAGCTAAGTACCCCGTTGGGGACTCTTTCTTGCCTCAGCCGATGTCAGAAAAAGTGAATAATTGTTTAACTTGTGGGAAACAAATACCTCATAAAGATTTCCACTCTTACTGTTTGCCTTGCTTAGGCCCAGACCACGACGTAGCAGCTTGTTTAGCCTGTGCTTCTTTCAACCGACGAACGCGTAGACGTCGGTCGGAATTTGCTGAAGAGTTTTTCGTGTCCGATTTTGCTTACATTATGCCGTCGGATTCTCCGACAGCGCAAATTTCTAAAAAACGCAAGGAAAAGGACCGACACTCGCGCGCGGTTAAGCCAACCGCGAGTGTCTCGATTTTGGCTGAAACCAAGTCCACGGTTCTTCCTTCGGCCGAAAACTTGCCTATTACCGAGGCCTCATCCAGTTTAGCTGAATCTGCTACTGAAATCCCACCTGCTCTTGCAGGTACACAGGATTTATCCGATACTATCCCTTTGGATATTTCTACCCCTGCACGTGGAGCTGCTAGGCCTCCTGCATCCATGTCGATTAAGGCCTTTGTCAGGGCTAAAGCAGCAAAAACTACCAAAACTGTGCCTGCTAAGACCCCCTCTCACAGGCCCAGTTCTACTTCACAAATGCTTAGTCTAGCAGAGGATCTCATTTCTTTGATCCGGGGATCCCAACCACATACAGACAGGGCCTCTCACCCACCTCCAGAGAAGAGGACTAGAGTAGAGCCCCCTGAGCCAGTTTCTTCAGATGGCTCCTCTGATGAATCAGATAATTCAAACCCTCCAGAGGCCCCCTTTTCTCCTTATGAGGACTCTGATGCAGAAGAGTCCATTCCTTCTGCCTCTCCGCCTGAGGAATTTTCTTTTGGGGAAACCTTGCATGCTATGAGGGAACAATTTCAATGGCAGGGCCAGGATTTTTCAGATACTAGGAAAAGGCTTAGAACCTTCCTGCATTTACCACAGCATAGGCCTTTAGCCATTCCTCCAGTACTTGCTGTTGTGGATGATGCTTTTAATGATGCTTGTACTGCTCCTGATTCTCTTCCTCCGGCCCCTGCTAAGCCCGATAGGTACTACAGGGTCCCGGACACACATTATCATTTGTATAAGGCTCCTTTTGCAGATCCCGAAACTATCTCACAGGGACCTAAGGCTGTAGCAGCTACCTCTGCCAAGAACCCCCTCCCCTCTGAAAGGGAATCCAGGTCCTTAGAGAGATGGGGTAAAAAAGTTTACACTTCTGCTACTCTTTCAGCTAGGGCCTTGAACTGTCAATTCCATATGATCCAGTATCAAGAATTTATGTTAGACCAGTTAACTAAAAAGCTGTCCTCAGATGAACCATTAGACAAAAAATCTGTTCAGGAAATGGTACATAACATTCAGCAGGTCAGTAATCATTCCTTAAAATGCGGCTATGATGCACTGGAAGCTTCCTTTAGATCAGCCATGACTGGCACAGTGATCAGAAGACATGCATGGTTGAAAGAACAAGCCTTACCAGATCATGTCAAATCAAAGCTACTAGATGCTCCCATGGACAAGATCAATTTGTTTGGCTCTCCTGCACAACAGGTGCTGAAGAAGATGGAAGAAAAGGCAAAATCTGTCCAGACAGTGAAAGATTTCTTACAGGTCCAACCTCCAAGGTTTAGCAGGAATTGGCCCTCCAAAAATTGGTCCTTTCCAGACACCTCCAGAGCTCAGAGAGGCAGGAATAGGCGCTCAAGAGGCAGAGGTCAATCCAGAGGTGCCTACAGAGGACGTCAGTGGCAGGCTAACAATCAGCGAGGTACAGCCACAGATGCAGCCACCACCACCACTACTACAGGACAATCACAGTGACTTGGTTCTAGCACCGCCTACCAGGGAACAATTAGAAGCACCCTTAGGCGGGAAGCTAGCCTTATTTTCAACAAACTGGCATTACATCACAGGAGACAAGTGGATTTTACAAACAATAGACCAAGGTTACAGGTTTCACTTCCATACTCTACCAAGGAAGAGAGGAATGCCAAACCTACCTCCAAACCAAAAAGCAGAAGCTCTAAAACAAATAGCTCACTAAGCATGAGAGCTGTAGAAAAGGTACCACCTATGGAGCAAGGACAGGGATTTTACTCCAGACTCTTCCTGGTACCAAGAAAAGAAAACCAATGGAGACCTATTCTCGACCTGTCCGCTTTAAACACATTCCTCATTGTCCCAAAATTCAAAATGCTGACCTACAGCAGCTTCTTCCCATGCTGGGCAAGGAGTCTTGGCTGGTAACTCTAGATCTCAAGGAGGCATACCTGCACGTCCCCATATGACCAAATTGCAGAAGATACCTCAGATTTCTTGCAGGATCAGAGCATTATCAATTCTCAGCATTGCCCTTTGGCTTATCTACTGCGCCCAGAGTATTCACGAAATGCCTGGCATCAGTAATTGCTCATTGCAGGCTTCGGGGAGTTCAAATTTACCCTTACCTGGACGACTGCCTGTTACAAGCGGACAACAAAAACAAACTAACAGAAGACTTGAAAAGGGTCATTTATCTACTGCAAGCCCTGGGATACACAGTCAATATAAAAAAGTCAAGACTGATACCATCCCAAAGGATAACCTTTTTGGGTGCAGAACTGGACACATCAAAACAAATGGCATTCCTAACAGTAGAAAAACAGGAGCAACTCCCTCTCTACTTCTTGGCATTGGCAAAGCAGAACCAGCTAACAGCAAGAAAAGTCCTGCAAGCCTTGGGTTACATGGCATCCTGCATAATATTGGTTCCACATGCCAGACTGCATATGAGAAAGTTACAGTGGTACCTAAGGAATTTATGGTCTCAGCACAAGCACAGCCTAGAAACCCAAATTCCAATAATTCCATGCCTGAAACAAGAATTCCAATGGTGGGCTCAGGCCTGTCAATCAAACAAAGGACTGCCCTTCCGCAGCACTCAACCAAGCCAGACAATCACAACGGACGCCTCAGACCTCGGTTGGGGGGCGCACATGCTGGACAAGTGCATACAAGGCTTATGGACTCAGGACCAGCTGCACCTACACATAAATCAAAAGGAAATGCTGGCAGTAAAACTGGCAATCCAGACATTCAAACCATTTCTTCAGCAAGGTCCACTGTTGATAAGGACAGACAACACCACAGTTATGTGGTACATCAACAAGCAGGGAGGCACACATTCGTACCCTTTATGCCGGATGGCAATGGACCTCTGGAATGTGGCCCTGAGCTACAACATCCAGTTACAAGCAATTTTTGTACCAGGAAAAGAAAACATTCTGGCAGACATCCTAAGCAGAACTACCACGGATGCCCACGAATGGATGCTACATCCGGACATCTTCAAAACCATTACAAGACAGTGGGGGCTACCAGAAATAGACCTATTTGCATCCCCACACAATCACCAACTGCAGAAATTCTGCACAAGGACGTACCACCCACTTGCTTGGAAAGTGGACTCCCTATCTTTCAGTTGGAAAAACCTGACAGCATATGCATTTCCACCACTTCCTTTGATGCACAAGGTGCTATTGAAAATCAAAGAGGACCGTCCAAGGATCATCCTGATAGCTCCAGACTGGCCAAGGCAGCATTGGTACCCATTACTGAGGAGCATATCTCGGGAACAAATATGGACTTTACCCCTAGTTCCCTTACTGTTAACACAGAACAACTACAACACCCTGCATCCAAACCTGAAAACACTGCAGCTGACTGCCTGGAACATTGCATAAGACCAAATAATCCAGATTTATCCCAAAGGGTTAAAGACATTATCTTGGAGGCTCGCAGACCCTCAACAAGAAAAAATTATTCAGCAAAACGGAAAAGATATCTCATTTGGAGTATGCAAAAGGAGAGAATGTGTCACTGGTAAACATAGCTAACATCCTGGAATACTTGGCAGAGCTCTTCCACAACGGCCTGTCCTATTCTTCCATTAAGATTCATGCATCAGCTATCTCAGCAGAATACAACTTGGATCCTCCACTCTTCTCACATCCTCTACTCAGGCAGTTTCTGAGAGGAATTAAAAATGTAAAACCACCTAGGAAGCCACCATTGCCAGCATGGGACTTGAGCTTCGTGTTAGAAAAGTTGACACTCCCTCCTTTCGAGCCAGCAGCAACATCAGAATTACAGTACTTATCATGGAAAACTGCTTTCCTGCTTGCAGTCACTTCAGGACGAAGGGCATCTGAGCTACAGGCATTAATGGCAGTACAACCCTTCCTGATCTTCCATCAAGATAGAGTATCCATGAGAACTAATCCTACTTTTATGCCAAAGGTGGTCTCCAGAGTATCTTTAAATCAAGCTATCCACCTACCTACATTCTTCCCCAACCCACAAAACAGGGGAGAAAGACTGTTGCATACCTTGGATGTACATAGACAATTACGTTACTACCTGGACAGGGCCAAGGGCAATAGAAAGACTGACCAGCTACTGGTAGCATATGTGACATGAGTGGAAGGAAAAGCAGTTTCAAAACAGACAATCTCTAAATGGATAGGAAATTGCATTAGATTTTGTTACTCCTACCATGGGAAGAAAACTCCAGAAAACATCAAGCCTCACTCTACAAGGGCTACAGCCACTACCACAGCTTTCTTACGAGGAGTGGCTACCAAAGACATTTTAGAGGCTGCTACTTGGAGCTCCGTGCATACATTTGCCAAGCATTATAATTTACCTTTATACTCCAGATCCCGGGCAGGTTTTGCCACTGCTGTCTTGCAAGGGATCTTAACTACACCATAATCTAATTTCTCCTCCTCCCCCAGTTGGGCTATGGTATTCTACCCATTTGTAAGGACTGCAGATGCATCCTTGAAGGACATAGTACAGTTTTGTACCTACCATAAATGTAGATGTCCGATAGGAATGCATCTGCAGTCAGGATTACCCACCCTCCTTCCTCTCTGTGGTACTCCTAAGGTATTTGCCCATCTTGTAGCTAGCTGGGGGAATCTCTTATGGTGTATTTGTTTGTATATATGTACATACATGCTTATTTTTTGTTTGCTCTCTACTATTTGGAACCATTTGCATTTATCCAAATTTAGCCTTCTTAGAGGGCTCCTGGCATCTGGGGCAAGAAACACTGAGGAAAATGGCGTCGGCTGATGCCTTTATACCCGAATAACTGCCGCAATGACGTCGGGTGAAGTGCGACACCAGCCGAGGCCAGACCCAGACTTTGGAATCCGGCCGACCGAAGGGCTGCCTGACGACAGGACAACCCATTTGTAAGGACTGCAGATGCATTCCTATCGGACATCTACATTTATGGTAGGTACAAAACTGTACTTTTTCAAGAGTGCCGGTCGGCTCCTACCTGCGTTTCATTTCCGAATTGAAGTTGAAGTCTTCAAAAGCTAAGTACTCCGTTGGGGATCCTTTTTTCTTGCACTAACCGATGTCAGAAAAAGTTAATAGTTATCTCAGCTGTGGAAAGCTAATACCATACCGGGACTTCCACTCTTACTGCGTCACTTGTCTAGGCCCGGACCACGACGTCCCTCGTTGTCGGTTCTGTGCTTTAACACCAGAACTATTTGTCATTGGGCCCTTATCATAGCCAGATATTTCCGATTGCAGTCTGCGAATTCCGATATGGCTTTGGTAAGCCATCCGACAGCAGATCTTCCAAAAAAAACCCGTAAAGATAAAGGGAAAGATAGACCACACAGGACCAAACCTTCCGACGATGCTACTGCCAAGCTGGTCTTCAGTCCTCCGGGATTCAGTGTGGCGCTTTCGCAGCCCCTGATGCCCACTTCACTTCGCAGGCTGCTACCGAAACCTTTTTGGAGTCCGGTATGCCTCAGAACTCTTCTTCGTCTAAGGATCCTGCGGTCGTCTCTACCTTGGATGGGTCTGGAGCTGCTCTGCAGGCACCGGCTTCTGAGGAAGTCCTTCCAACACTGAATCCAGACATAAACCGACACCTTCTTTCACGGCTACCGTTCCTTCTAAAACAACCAAGTTCCTTAGGCCCAGGGGTCGAACCACCCTCAAGAAACCGACTCCCAGCCATTCTCTGGCGCCTGCTGCCTTGCCTCAGTCAGAAATGCTTAAAATGGCAGAAGACCTTATCTTATATTGCTGATTAGAGGAAGCCAAGCCACTCCCTCAAAAAGAAAAAGACATCTGTCTCCAGTAGTTTTGTCTGAACAAGAGTCAGATGAATCTAATGCATCTGACTATGAAGACATGCGGCCCTTCTCTACATATTGAAGATTCTGATGCAGAGGAATCTCTTCCTTCAGCCTCTTCCCCCCAGAGGATTTTTCCGTTGGGGAAACCCTGCATACTTTAAGGGAACATTTCAAATGGGAGAGTCAAGACTACCCACAGTCTAAAAAGAAACTGAGAGAGTTCCTGGACGTTCCACAGCACAGGCCTTACCCATTCCTCCAGTCCTAGATGTGGTGGATGATGTCTTGCTTGACTCCAGACACCCTCCCGCCTGCTCCCAGAAAACCAGACCGGTACTACAGCGTCCCTGACTCTCACAAATACCTTTTTAAAAACCCAACAGCGGACCCGAAGGTCATTTCTCAAGATCCAAAAGGGGTTAAAAATACTTCAGCTAAGAATCCCACCCCCTCAGACAGGGATTCCAGAGCACCGGACAGATGGGGTAAAAAAAAGTGTACACCTCAGCTACTCTTACTATCAGAGCACTAAATTGTCAGTTCCATATGCTTAAATTTCAGCAACATACCTTGGAACTCCTTAAACAAAAAATTTCCTCCTTTCCTGCATGGGCAGAATCTAAAGATATACAGGAGTTAATGCACTCTGCTGGTCAAGTAACTAAATACACTTTGCACTGCGGTTTTGATGCCCTAGAAGCTTCTTGCAGGACAGCAGTCACTGGATCTGTCATTAGAAGACATGCATGGCTTAAGGAACAAGCCCTGCCAGACCATGTCGAATCAGAATTGTTGGATGCACTCTTGCACAAAGATACCTTATTTGGTACTAAAGCAGAAGAGGTGTTAAAGAAAGATGGAAGAAAAAGCAAAATCTATGCAGACTGTTAAATATTTCTTACAGGTACAGCCCCCTAGGTTCAGCAGGCATTTTCCTTCCAAGCACTGGTCCTTTCCTGCTCCTAGTAAACAGGGCCAGCCTAGGCCCCGTGGAAACAGACCTCCAAGACAGCAGGGATCTAAGCAGTGGACTGCCTCCACTTCAAAACCAGGGTGTTCTAAGCCACCTCTTATGGTAAGAACTCACAATGACTCACCCCCTCCCGACCTCGCCTCTGCCCACCACCACATAGCCCTAGGAGAAAAACTCTCCTTTCACTCAAGCACCTGGGCCACCATTACCAAGGACCAATGGGTTCTGAACATTGTGTCTCAGGGGTACAAATTCTCCTTCCACACCCTTCCAACCCCAAAAGGGTTCCCAGATCTACCACCAAATCAGTGGACAGAGGCTCAAAAGTAAATCCATACCCTGCTGTCCTTGGGAGCAGTCGAACATGTTCCTGCAGAGCAGATAGGCCAAGGCTTCTACTCCAGACTTTTTCTTTTACCCAGAAAAGAGGGCACCTGGTGCCCCATTCTCTATCTATCCATTCCAAACACCTTCCTGGTGATCCCAAAATTAAAAATGCTCACCCTCCAGCAGCTGCTTCCCATCATCTCCAAGGACGCTTGGCTAGCCACTCTTGACCTAAGAGAGGCCTACCTCCACATTCCCATCAGGGAGTCCTGCAGAAAATGTCTTCACTTCAGGGCAGGATCTCAACACTTTCAGTTCTCTGTGCTTCCCTTTGGCTTATCTACTGCTCCCAGAGTTTTCTCAGAATTCCTGGCTCCGGCCATTGCTTTTTGCACACACACAAATATTCAAATGTATCCCTACTTAAGATGAAGAAATCCAAACAGGTACCCACCAAAAGGTTAATCTTCCTGGGAGCAAGTCTGGACACAGCATCCCAGATGGCATGCCTAACACCGGAGAAGCAAAGTTTCCTATCAGCTTACTTCTCTCAATGGGCCACCAAACCCCAGCTTTCTGCAAGGGAAATCCTGCAAGCCCTGGGGTTCATGGCATCTTGCATATTCCTTATTCCATATGCCAGACTGCATATGAGGAAGTGGTACCTGAAGAGCCTTTGGTGTCAACACTCTCAAGATCTGGAAACTCTTTTACCTATTATTCCTTGCTTGAGGAAGGAATTTCTTTGGTGGGCAACAACCTGCTCCCAAAACAAGGGACTGCCCTTCTCCCACACCCTGCCACGTAGACCCTCACCACAGATGCATCAGACTATGCTTGGGGTGCATACCTGGATGACAGGTGCATACAGGGCCAATGGAACCCCCAGCAACTCCCTCTGCACATCAGTCAAAGAGATGATGGCTGTGCAGCAGGCCTTGATAGCTTTCAAACACCTTCTCTCTCCAGGGGTTCTCCTGATCAAAACAGGCAACACTACAGTGATTTGGTACATCAACAAGCAGGGAGGGACTCACTCCTACCTGCTGTATAGGCTGGCCATGACCCTTTGGTTCACAGCCTTCCATGCAGCTACACCTGTTAGCACAATACTTGCCAGGCTCTCTCAACTCCCTGGCAGACCAATTAAGCAGAAAACTTTTGGACTCCACAAGTGGCAGCTCAACAGAAACATCTTCTTACTAATAACTCAGAAATGGGGAACCCCGGAGGTCACCTCTTTGCCTCCCACACCAACCATCAGCTCAGCAGATTCTGCACCAGGGAGCATCACTGCATGGCATGGAAAGTGGACACCCTGTCCTTCCCCTGGGTGTAAACCTCTTGGTCTATGCCTTTCCTTCCCTACCTCTCATTCCTAAGGTACTGATTAAAATAAGGGAGGAAAAACCAAGGACCATTCTCATAGCTCCAGACTGGCCCAGACAACACCTGGTACCCCTTGCTGTGCAGCCTGTCTGCACTGCCCCCATGGAATCTTCCTCAGATTCCCAACCTCCTAACCCAGAGGGAATGGGAATTCATGCACCCCCAATTGCAGACCCTCAGTTTGGCAGCTTGGCTTATATCCTGAACCCTGACCAATCTGCCATCCTCAGTAAACATGTTTTGGATGTTATCTGAGAGGCCAGACGCTCTAGCATCAGAAAGTCTTATGCAGGTAAATGGAAAAGGTTCTGCACCTGGATCCAGGCTAAGGGGGCCAGTAGGGCACAGCCCTCCATCCCTCTCATCCTGGATTACTTAGCTGATTTACTACACAGTGGTCTCTTTCTTCTCTATAAAAATTCATGCCTCTACTATTTCAGCTCATTTTCCCACTGAGCAGCCTCTTTTTTCACACACTTGGATTAAACAGTTCCTCAAAGGGTCTAAACTTGAGCCCCCCCAGAAGGGCACCAATACCAGCTTAGGACCTTAACTTTGTCTTGGAAACCCCCCCCCCCTGCCTCCTTTCGAACCAGCTTCTTCTGCAGAGCTAAAATTTTTCTCCTGGAAGACGGCCTTACTTCTGGCCACCACTTCAGCCAGAAGAGTCTCTGAGCTGTAAGCACTCATGACGGTGGAACCTTTCATCATCTTCCATGCAGACAGGTTATCCCACAGAACTAATCCATCCTTCATGCCCAAGGTGGTGTCCAGTGTGGCTCTCAACCAATCCATCCATTTGCCCACCTTCTTGCCTAACCCTCAAAACAAGGGGGGAATGATTCTTTACTCTCTAGACATGCAAAGACAGCTCGGATGCTATCAGGACAGGACTAAACCCTACAGAAAATCTGATCAACTGCTGGTTAGCTTTGCTTCAGGGGCAGTGGGCAAAGTCATCTCCAAGCAAACCATTTCCAAATGGATAGCACACTGCATCCATTTCTGCTACAAACAGCATGGGAGGCCTACCCCCAAGGGGGGTCAGGACACACTCCACCAGAGCAGCCTCCACCTCTGCAGCTTTCTTCAGAGGAGTCCCCACCAGGGACATCCTGAAGGTTGCCACCTGGACATCTGTTCACACCTTTATCAAACATTACCACCTACCTCTCTTTTCCAAATCCAGGGCAGGTTTTGCCTCTGCAGTCTTGCAGGGCATGCTAGCTAACCCCTAGCTTTCTTGACTGCTTCCACCTATTTCCTCAGCTTTGGGAATCTACCCAAATGTGATGACTACAACAGTGAAACACGAAGAACATAGTACAGTTACCATAAATGTAGATGTTCGAGTGTCTTCACTGTTGCAGACCTGGTTTTCCTCCCTCCTTCCCCCTTTTTTCTTTTTGTTACCTTTCTTCCTTGTAGTTCTCCTTTCCTTACAAGGGACATATTGATATTTATTTTCCACTGGTGGGGTTCAGCCACCAGAGCCTGGCCTCCTGTTTTAGGTGCTCCTGACTGCTTAGGGCAAGAAAAAACTGATGTAATGGTGTCGGCTGCCTTCCTTTATACCACTGACGACCTGATGTCAGTCCTCAAGCGATAGCAACCAACGCAGAAATACTAAGTCTCTGGTATTCAGGCCGGCCGAGGGCTACCCTGGCAGGGATAACCCAAATGTGATGACTGCAACAGTGAAGACACTCAAACATCTACATTTATGGTAAGTGTACACAACTGTACTTTCTCCCTTCTCCTGCATTTAGCCAGGGGCAGTCACCACAAGTTACCTCACAGAGTGGACCTTCACACACAGAACAAGGGATCTCTAATCCATCCCCACTCACAGTCTCTGAAGCTCACCCTGTGGGTGATAGAATTCTGATCCCTTACAGGAACCTCTAAAATGTGGATGTGCTCACAGTCCTGCAGGAGGCCAGAAACCTACTACTAGGAAATCACTTACATCTTAATGGAAAAGATTCTCCATATTCTGTCTACAAAGACAGTTGGACCCTTTCCAGGGTGTTGTCTCTTTGGTACTGTCATACCTGTGTGAACTCTTGCAGACAGGGTTGGCGTATTTCTCCATTAAAACCCACTTGGCTGCTGTTTCATCTTGTCTGCCTCTTGATCCCCCTTTGGCTTCCAGATTGCCTGCAAAGTTATTCTTAAAGGGAGTGCTGCATCTCAGGGCCCCCAGGAAACCCATCCTACCCTCCTGGGGCCTGAATTATGTATTGGAGATGCTCAAGGTGGCCCTCTTAAACCAGCTTCTAAGGCTTCTCTGAAACACTGGATTTGGAAAACAGTACTAGTGGCCTTGACATCAGCTAGAAGAGTGTCTGAGTTACATGCTGTCATGGCCATTCTCCCTTTCCTGTTCTTCCACAAAGATAGGAGGTAACTCTTAAGACCAACCCTTTCTTCATGCCCAAGGTGGTCAATGAGCTATCCTTAAACTACGCTATTCACCTTCCTACATTTTGCCCACCCTCAGAGTGACAGTGAAAGAGAGTTATATTCCCTTGATGTGCACAGACAGCTTAGGTTCCACTTAGACCAGACCAAATCTATCAGAACCTCTGACTAGTTGTTTGTCTCCTTTCACCCCAAGATCCTGGGGAAAGCAGTGACAAAACAGTTTCAGCTTGGATTTCTAGAGCAATTTCTTTCTGCTATGCACACCATACGAAATCCTTACGGTCCAAAGTTAAAGCACACTCCTCTAGGGCTATTGCTGTATCTGGAGCTTTCTTTAAGGAATTGAACACTGCCACCATTTTAGAGGCAGCTACGTGGACATCTGTCCACACCTTTACCAAGCATTACAAATTGGACCAAATTTCCAAATCCAGTGTGGGATTTGCCAGGGCAGTCCTCCATGGATTTATAGAGAATAGTTCCAAGGCACCACCGTCTTCTTCCCAGTGAGCTTTGGCACTCACCCAAGAGTTTGGAATACTGCACCATGAGAATAGAAGGACATAGAATAGTTGTGTAAAATCTTACCATAACCATAGATGTCCTTCTCTTCTATGTTGCAGTATTCCTTCCCTCCTTCCTTCCCTTAAATGGTCCCTTCATGGATGGCACTGGACTTGGAGTTTTTCCTGGGATTGGGGCCTGACTTGGGGCGCTCAGTTCTGAGGACTGGTGTGTGCAGACATCACTTTTATGGCCCATGTTCCGTTAGCCAACATCAGACGTCCCATTCACCTAGCAGTGACTAGAAGCTTTTGTATACTGGCCAGACGTTCAGGTAGCAAGAGAGGGAAACCCAAGAGTTTGGAATGCTGCAGCATGGAAGAGATATACATCTATGATTTGGGTAAGATTTTACACAACTATTCTTTCCTTTGGTCAGTTTATGGTCTGCCTTGTGGAGGGGAATGACTGTTGCAATCATCCATTCACTTGGAATGTAGCCTATTTCGAGGCTGTAGTTCAAGGCTGACTTAATTTTTTCTGATAAGTCATGTTTTAGACTGTTCAAGAGACAACTGGGGATGATGATGGAATCCAAAGAGGCAGTGTTTTAGGCTTTAGCAAGTGCTTCCAGCACCTGGTCCTTACTATTAGTTTAGGGAAGTAAGGTGAAGGGTATTTCACCTGTAGGAGCTGGGTGGAGGTGGGTGTGAAGTTTGAGCTGAATTTATCAGTCAGTAGATTTACTTTGTCACTCTGATCGGTGAAGGTGATGTTGTTCACCACCAGTAACAGCACACTGCTTTGTGCTACTTTTAGGTTTCTGGACTTAGCTAAAGAAGACCTTGTGATTGTCCTTAGCCTGTGAGGCTATCCTGATGTTGTAGTTGACCTTGTTGGATGTAATTAGACCTTCTTGTTGTTTGAGAGCACTTGCCTGTAAGGGAGTTGCTCTTCCTGATTTTGGCCATTCATTTTTTTCTTTTATTGTTTACCTTGTTTAGGTGAGGATTCCACCAGTGGAGTTTTTCAGTGTGTTTTGGGGTCACTTCTGGTAGGTACTGCAGCCTCTATGTAGCCATTCACATGTTTGTATAGGGACTCTATGAATAATTTTGCATAGGTAGTTGTGATCTTGGGATTAGGGGGACCCTTGAATTTTTACAGACTGTCACTTAATCGGATGTAGTTTACCTTACAGTAGAACCTGTTACTGATTTAGCTGGATGTCCTTCAAGAATGCAACTGCAGTCCTGACATATGGGTTGTCCTGCCTCAGGCAGCCCTTCGGTCGGCCGGATTCCAAAGTCTGGGTCCGGTGTTGGCTGATGTCGGCTCCTACCTGACGTCAGAGTGGCCAGGGTATAAAAGCATCAGCCGACGCCATCTTCTTCAGTCTTTCTTGCCGCGCGGTGCCCGAAGCAGAAGCAGTTCGCAAGTGCCGGTCGGTCAGCTCCTGTGTTTTCAGTTACCGAAGTCATCAAAAAGCTAAGTACCCCGTTGGGGAACATTTTTCTTGCCTCAGCCGATGTCAGAAAAAATTGAAAAGGTTAACAATTGTTTGTCTTGTGGTAAACAAATACCTCATAAGGACTTCCACTCTTACTGCCTTCCCTGCCTGGGCCCAGACCTCGATGTCTCGGCCTGTGCTGCCTGTGCTTGCTTTAATAAGCGCACACTCAGGCGCCGGGAAGACTTTGCCGAAGATGTTTTTGGTGAAAATTACGCTTATATCATGCCGTCGGAACAACCGACAGCACATATTTCCAAAAAACGTAAGGACCGGGACCGACATCCTCGGCCCGCGTCGTCCACCGATACCACTCCTAAGCCAACCGCGAGTGCATCGGCCTCTTCGGAGGCGGTAATTCAACCGCTCCAGGCCGATGACACCACTTTACTGCGTACTTCGGTCCCGGAGGTTTCCCCGGTGCCGGTTGTGGATTTTCCTTCCGAAACCGAAGCTCTAGAATTACCCGACACCATACCAGTGGATAAGGTTACTCCTGCACGTGGGGCAGCTAGGCCTCCGGTCTCCATGTCCATCAAGGCCTACACACGTGCAAAGGCTGCCAGCCAGGCTAAGGCCCATCCTCCTAAAACTATTTCCCAGAGCCATTCTTCTGATAAACAGATCATGACCCTAGCTGCTGATCTAATCTCTCTAATCAGAGGTTCTCAGTCTCACCCAGACAGGGATTCTCAGCCTCCTGCGGATAAAAGGGCTAGGACAGAACAGCCAGATACCCTCTCTTCAGATGAAGCCTCTAGGGATTCGGAGCACTCAGATACCCAGGAAGAATCCTTCCAGGCCTACGAGGACTCTGATGCTGAGGAAATCAATTCCTTCTGCCTCTCCTCCAGAGGATATTTCTTTCGGAGAAGTTCTCCACTCCATGAGAGAACATTTTCAGTGGCAGGACCAGGAATTTTCTGACTCCAGGAAAAGGCTACGTACCTTCCTCAAGTTACCCCAGCACAGACCTTTAGCTATTCCTCCAGTGTTGGATGTCTTGGATGATGTATACTCAGACTCCAGTGCTTCCCCTGATTCTCTCCCTCCTGCTCCTGTCAAGCCAGACAGATATTACAGGGTTCCTGAAACTAACAAGCATCTCTTTACGGCCCACTCTGTGGATCTAGAAACTATTTCTCAGGGGCCCAAAGGAGTGGCTACTTCCTCGGCCAAAAATCCTTTGCCCGCAGACAGGGAATCAAGGTCCCTGGAGAGATGGGGCAAAAAAGTTTATACCTCTTCCACCCTTGCCATGAGGTCACTTAACTGTCTTTTCCATATGTTTCAGTACCAGGATTACTTAATGGATTATTTGCAGAAAAAGTTAACCTCTCCTGAGCCTATAGATAGAAAGGCATTGCAGGATTTGGTTCATAACACTCAGCAGGTTAGCAATCATTTTCTTCAGTGTGGTTATGATGCATTGGAAGCTTCATGTAGGTCAGCTATGACGGGGGCCGTTATACGTAGACATGCTTGGCTAAAAGAGCAGCTACTGCCAGACCATGTTAAAGTAAAGCTCCTAGATGCACCTCTGGAAAAACAGAAGCTTTTTGGTGCTACTGCACAGGATGTGTTGAAGTCTATTGAGGAAAAGGCTAAATCAATACAGACAGTCAAGGATTTCCTCCAGGTTCAGCCACCTAGATTCAGCAGGAATTGGCCTTCAAAGAATTGGTCCTTTCCAGACACTGACAAGTTTCAAAGGGGAAAAAACAGGCGTGCTCGAGGTAGAGGGCAATACCGAGGCTCTTACAGGGGCCGCCAATGACAACCTCCAAATCAGAGAAGTGGGGCAGGGAGTTCAGCTGCACCACAGGGCCAGTCACAATGACTTGACTTTCACCCCGCCGACCAAGACTCAGAGAAGCACCTCTAGGTGGAAAATTATCCTTATTCTGAAAGAACTGGCACATTATAACCAAGGACAAATGGATTCTGGACATAGTAGACCAAGGATGTCCTTCAAGGATGCATCTGCAGTCCTAACAAATGGGTTGTCCTGTCGTCAGGCAGCCCTTCGGTCGGCCGGATTCCAAAGTCTGGGTCTGGCCTCGGCTGGTGTCGCACTTCACCCGACGTCATCTCTGCTGGTCTTCGGGTATAAAGGCATCAGGCGCCATTTTCCCAGTCTTTCTTGCGCGTGGCCGAAGCAGAAGCTGTTCGCAAGTGCCGGTCGGTCAGATCCAGAGATTACTACTACCGAATACTACTTCGAAGACTTCTAAAAAGCTAAGTACCCCGTTGGGGACTCTTTCTTGCCTCAGCCGATGTCAGAAAAAGTGAATAACTGTTTAACTTGTGGGAAACAAATACCTCATAAAGATTTTCCACTCTTACTGCTTACCTTGTTTAGGCCCAGACCACGACGTAGCAGCCTGTTTAGCCTGTGCTTCCTTCAACCAAAGAACGCTTAGGCGTCGGTCGGAGTTTGCGGAACAGTTTTTCGGCTCAGATTTTGCGTACATTATGCCGTCGGATCCTCCGACTTCTCAAATTGTTAAGAAACGCAAAGAAAAAGACCGACACTCGCGGTCCGCGGTTTCGGCTGAAACCACGGTTAAACAAACCGCGAGTGTCTCGGTTTCGGCCGAAACCGAGCAAACCGGTCAATCGTCAGCCGAATCCATGACTACTACCGAGGCTTCTGCTACCCTAGTTGAATCGGTCTCTGAAGTTTTGCCTATTAATGTGGTTCCTCTAGAATTATCGGACACCATCCCTTTGGATGTCTCTACCCCAGCACGTGGTGCTGCTAGGCCTCCTGCAGCCATGTCTATAAAGGCCTTTGCCAGGGCTAAAGCAGCCAAATCTGCTAAATCTGTGCCTGTTAAGCCCCCCTCACACAGGCCCAGTTCCAGTTCTCAAATGCTTACTCTGGCAGAGGATCTCATCTCTTTAATAAGGGGATCCCAATCTCACCCAGACAGGGCCTCTCAGCCTCCAGAAAAGAGACCTAGAGCAGAGCCCCCTGAGCCAGTGTCCTCAGATGACTCTTCTGATGATTCAGACAATACAGACCATCCAGAGGCCCCTTTTTCTACTTATGAAGATTCCGATGCTGAAGAATCTATCCCTTCTGCCTCTCCACCAGAGGAATTTTCCTTTGGGGAAACCTTACATGCCATGAGAGAGCAATTCCAATGGCAGGGCCAAGATTTCTCTGATTCAAGAAAAAGGCTTAGGACCTTTCTACATTTACCGCAACATAGGCCCTTAGCTATACCTCCAGTTCTTCCTGTTGTGGATGATGCATTTAATGATGTTTGCACTGCTCCTGATACTTTACCTCCTGCCCCTGCCAAGCCCGATAGGTTTTACAGGGTCCCGGACACTCATCACCACCTATACAAGGCTCCCCTTGCAGATCCTGAGACTATCTCCCAGGGGCCTAAGGCAGTAGCCGACCTCAGCAAAACCCTCTCCCTTCTGAAAGGGAATCCAGGTCCTTAGAGGTGGGGTAAAAAGTTTACACCTCTGCTACTCTCTCAGCTAGAGCTTTGAACTGTCAGTTTCATATGATCCAATACCAAGAGTTTATGCTTGATCAGTTAACTAAGAAACTGTCCTCTGATGATTCCTTAGATAAGAAATATGTTTTAGAAATGGTGAATAACATTCAGCAGGTTAGTAACCATTCCTTAAAATGTGGCTATGATGCACTGGAGGCTTCATTTAGATCAGCCATGACTGGCACAGTTATAAGAAGGCATGCATGGTTGAAAGAACAGGTCTTGCGGATCATGTTAAAGCAAAGCTATTAGATGCTCCTATGGATAAGGTCAGTCTATTTGGTTCTCCTGCCCAGCAAGTAATGAAGAAAATGGAAGAGAAGGCAAAATCTGTACAAACAGTTAAAGATTTCTTACAGGTTCAGCCCCCAAGGTTTAGCAGGAACTGGCCTTCCAAACATTGGTCCTTTCCAGACTCCTCTAAACCTCAGAGAGGCAGGAATAGACGTTCCAGAGGCAGAAATCAATCCAGAGGAGGTGCCTACAGAGGCGCCAGTGGCAAGGCAATAACCAGCGAGGCACAGACACAACCACTGCCACTGCAACAGGACAATCACAGTGACTTGGCTCTGACACGCCTACCAGGGAACAAATAGCAGCACCCTTAGGCGGAAAGTTAGCCTTATTTACAAAAAATTGGCACTATATCACAAGAGACAAGTGGATTTTGCAAACTATAGACCAAGGCTACAGGTTTCATTTCCACACCTTACCAGTAAAAAGAGGAATGCCAAACCAACCTCCAAATCAAAAAACAGAAGCTCTAAAACAGATAGCTCAATTAACAAAGATGAGAGCTGTGGAAAGGGTACCACCTACAGAACAGGGCAAAGGATTCTACTCCAGACTTTTCCTAGTACCAAGAAAAGAGAAAAGTTGGAGACCTATTCTCGACCTGTCCGCCTTAAACACATTCATCATAGTTCCAAAATTCAAAATGCTGACCCTACAGCAACTTCTTCCCATGCTGGGCAAGGAGTGTTGGCTGGTAACTCTAGATCTCAAGGAGGCATACCTGCACGTCCCATACGACCAAATTGCAGAAGATACCTCAGATTTCTTGCAGGATTAGAGCACTATCAATTCTCAGCATTGCCCTTTGGCTTATCTACTGCGCCCAGAGTATTCACAAAATGCCTGGCATCAGTAATCGCTCATTGCAGGCTACAGGGAATCCAAATTTATCCATACCTGGACGACTGCCTGATACAAGCGGACAACAAAAGCAAGCTGACAAAAGACTTACAAAGAGTCATTTGCTTACTACAAGCCCTGGGATACACAGTCAATTTAAAAAAGTCAAGACTGATACCATCCCAAACAAGAACATTCTTGGGTGCAGAATTGGACACAGTAAAACAGATGGCATTCCTAACTGCAGAAAAACAAGAACAACTCCCTCTTTACTTCTTGGCATTAACAAAGCAGAACAAACTAACAGCAAGGAAAGTACTGCAGGCCTTGGGCTTCTTGGCATCATGCATAATCCTGGTCCCCCATGCCAGACTGTATATGAGGAAGCTACAGTGGTACCTAAAGAATTTATGGTCTCAACACAGGCACAGCTTAGAAACCGAAATACCACTAATCCCATGCCTGAAACAAGAGTTCCTATGGTGGGCTCAAACATGCCAGTCAAACCCAGGCTTGCCCTTCCACAAATTGCAAGCAAGCCAGACCATCACAACGCCTCAGACCTAGGTTGGGGGGCACACATGCTGGACAAATGCATACAAGGATTATGGACTCCAGACCAGCTGCACCTGCACATAAATCAAAAAGAAATGCTGGCAGTAAAACTAGCAATCCAGAATTTCAGACCATTCCTCAAAGAAGGCCATTTAATGATAAGGACAGACAACACCACAGTCATGTGGTACATCAACAAACAGGGAGGCACTCATTCATACCCGCTATGCCGAATGACGCTGGACCTGTGGAATATGGCTCTGAGCTACAACATCCAGTTACAGGCAATATTTGTACCGGAAAGAAAACATCCTAGCAGACATGCTAAGCAGAACTACCTCGGATGCTCACGAATGGATGCTACACCCGGACATCTTCAAGGCCATCACAAAGAAATGGGGAATGCCACAAATAGACCTATTCGCATCCCCACTCAATCACCAGCTCAAGAAATTCTGCACAAGGACATACCACCCACTTGCATGGAAGATGGACTCTCTATCCTTCAGTTGGAAAGGCCTGACAGCATATGCATTTCCACCTCTTCCTTTGATGCACAAGGTACTACTGAAAATCAAAGAGGAACGTCCAAGGATAATTCTGATAGCTCCAAATTGGCCAAGACAACACTGGTATCCATTGCTGAGGAGCATGTCTCGGGGGAGAATGTGGACACTACCCCTGATGCCTTTGATGTTAACTCAGAATGACTACAACATCATGCATCCAAACCTAAAAACTCTGCAACTGACTGCCTGGAACATTACATAACAGCAACTAACCCAGATTTATCCCAAAGGGTTAAAGACATTATCCTGGAGGCCCGCAGACCTTCAACAAGAAGGAACTATGCAGGAAAATGGAAAAGGTTTGTCATTTGGAGTACTGAAAGAGGAAAAGATGTGTCAAGATAGATATTGCTAACATCCTGGAGTACTTGGCAGAGCTTCTCCATACAGGCCTGTCCTATTCCTCCATCAAGATACATGCATCAGCTATTTCTGCAGAATACAGCTTCGATCCACCTGTCTTCTCACATCCTCTACTCAGGCAGTTCCTCAGAGGAATCAAGAATGTAAAACCTCCTAGGAAACCACCATTACCAGCATGGGACTTGAACTTTGGGCTAGAAAAATTGACACTCCCTCCATTTGAACCAGCAGCAACAGCAGATCTTCAACACCTATCCTGGAAAACTGCTTTCCTACTGGCAATTACTTCAGCAAGAAGGGTTTCGGAACTACAGGCCTTAATGGCAGTACAACCCTTCCTAATCTTCCATCAAGACAGAGTGTCCATGAGAACTAATCCTACATTTATGCCTAAGGTGGTATCCAGAGTGTCTCTAAACCAGGCAATCCACCTACCTACCTTCTTTCCCAATCCACAGAACAGGGGGGAAAGACTGCTGCATACCTTGGATGTACATAGACAGTTGCACTACTACCTGGACAGAACCAAGGACAATAGAAAAACTGACCAGCTTCTAGTAGCTTATGCAACAGGAAGGGAAGGAAAAGCAATTTCCAAACAGACAATCTCCAAGTGGATAGGAAATTGCATAAGATTCTGTTACTCCTACCATGGAAAGCAAATTCCACAGAACATAAGACCTCACTCTACAAGGGCTACAGCCACGACCACAGCTTTCTTACGAGGAGTGGCTACCAAGGACATTATTGAGGCGGCTACTTGGACCTCCGTGCATACATTTACCAAGCATTACAACTTACCTCTATACTCTAGATCCCGAGCAGGGTTTGCCACTGCTGTATTGCAAGGGATCCTAACTACACCATAATTCTTCTTCCTCCTACCCTAGTTTGGCTATGGTATTCTACCCATTTGTTAGGACTGCAGATGCATCCTTGAAGGACATAGTACAGTTTTGTACCTACCATAAATGTAGATGTCCGAACAGGATAGCATCTGCAGTCAGGATTACCCACCCTCCTTCCCCTCTGTGGTACTCCTAGGGTATCTACCCTCCTAATAGCTAGCTAGGGGGGGATCTCTTATGGTGTATTTGTTTGTATATATGTACATACATGCTTATTTTTTGTGTTTACCTACTATTTTTTTTTTGGAAACATTGGCATTTACCCAAAATTTAGTTTTCCAAGAGGGCAACTGGCATCTGGGGCAAGAAACACTGAGGAAAATGGCGTCGGCTGATGCCTTTATACCCGAAGACCAGCAGAGATGACGTCGGGTGAAGTGCGACACCAGCCGAGGCCAGACCCAGACTTTGGAATCCGGCCGACCGAAGGGCTGCCTGACGACAGGACAACCCATTTGTTAGGACTGCAGATGCTATCCTGTTCGGACATCTACATTTATGGTAGGTACAAAACTGTACTTTACAGGTTCCACTTCCATACCTTACCAACGAGACAAGGCATGCCAAACCTGCCACAAAATCAAAGGGCAGAGGCACTCATACAAGTTTCAAAGCTGTTACAAATAAAAGCTATAGAAAAGGTTCCTCCTCAGGAACAAGGCCAGGGATTCTATTCAAGACTGTTCCTTGTTCCAAGAAAAGAAAAGCAATGGAGACCTGTATTGGATTTGTCCGCTCTAAACACCTTTCTCATTGTGCCAAAATTCAAAATGCTGACTTTACAGCAACTCCTTCCCATGCTGGGCAAGGGGTCTTGGCTGGTTACTCTGGACCTCAAGGAGGCATACCTGCATGTCCCAATCAGACACAGTTGCAGAAGATACCTCAGATTTCTTGCAGGATCAGAGCATTATCAATTCTCAGCATTGCCGTTTGGCTTATCTACTACGCCCAGAGTATTCACAAAATGCCTGGCATCAGTAGTTGCACATTGCAGGCTCCAGGGAATTCAAATATATCCTTACCTGGACGACTGCCTTATACAAGCAGACAGCAAACTAACCTTGATAAGACACTTGGATTATGTCATTCAATTACTACAGGCTTTGGGATACACAGTCAACATTCAAAAATCAAGACTACTGCCATACCAACAGATAATTTTCCTAGGAGCCAAATTGGACACACAATCACAAATGGCTTACCTCACAGAGGAGAAACAAGAACATTTACCAGATTACTTCAAAAGCCTAGCAAAGCTCACCCAGCTGACCGCAAGGAAAATCCTGCAGGCCCTGGGGTTCATGGCATCTTGCATTCTTCTGGTACCTCTGGCCAGACTACACATGAGAAAGCTACAATGGTACCTAAAAAGCTTATGGTCTCAGCACAGCCAAAATCTAGAAGACGTAATACCACTCATTCCATGCCTGCAAAGGGAATTTTTGTGGTGGGCTCAAGCAAGTCATTTAAACAAGGGCATGTCTTTCAACAAACCTCTAGCAAGTCAAACCATTACAACAGACGCCTCAGATCATGCATGGGGGGCGCACATGGAAGGCAGATGCATTCAAGGGCAATGGACTCCCAGGGAAATGCATTTGCACATAAATCAGAAAGAGATGTTGGCAGTGATACATGCAATCGAGGCCTTCGGGAGATCCCTTCAACAAGGTCATCTACTAATAAGGACAGACAACACCACTGTCATGTGGTATATAAACAAGCAGGGAGGCACTCACTCTTACCCCCTCTGCAGGCTAACAATGACTCTTTGGGAAAAGTCCCTGAAACTGAACATCCACTTGCAATCCCAGTTTGTTCCAGGCAAGGACAATGTTCTGGCAGACAGGCTGAGCAGAAATTTCTTGGATCTGCACGAATGGATGCTGCATCCACACATTTTCTCACAAATAACAAGTGCATGGGGAAAACCGGACATAGATCTTTTTGCTTCTCACCTCAATCATCACCTGGAGAAGTTCTGTTCAAGGACGCACCATCCTGTAGCCTGGAGAACGGATGCCCTCTCTTTCAGCTGGAATTCCCTAACAATTTGTGCATTCCCTCCTCTACCATTACTGACCAAGGTGTTACTGAAGATCAAAGCAGGACAACCAAAAGGAATTTTGATAGCTCCAGACTGGCCAAGGCAGCACTGGTATCCATTGCTACTGAGCATAACTCACACCAAACCGTGGCCCTTGCCTCAATGGCCTCTGCTTCTAACACAGCACAATTACAGGACTGTTCATCAAAACCTGCAAACATTGCAGTTGACAGCTTGGAGGGTTCCATGACTTTCACCCATGCCTCTCTTTCCGAAAAAGTGCAAGAAATCTTGCTGGAAGCACGCAGACCTTCCACCAGAAAAACCTATTCAGCCAAGTGGAAGAGATTCATCATCTGGAATGCCAACAAGGGTCAAGATGCATCAGTAATGAGCATACCACAGATACTAGAATACTTGGCAGAAATGTTTCATAATGGCCTCTCATATTCTTCCATAAAAATTCACGCTTCAGCAATCTCAGCAAAATACAACTGTGATCCACCTGTGTTTTCACACCCCTTGCTAAGGCAGTTTCTAAGAGGGATAAAGAATATCAAACCACCAGTACCTGCTTGGGACCTCAATTTCGTCTTGGAAAAATTAACTCTTCCTCCTTTTGAACCAGCAGCATCTTCAGAAATGCAATTTCTCTCCTGGAAAATGGTTTTCCTGTTGGCAGTTACCTCAGCAAGAAGAGTCTCGGAGATACAGGCCCTGATGGCAGTACCTCCCTTCCTCATTTTTCATCAGGACAGAGTTCTCTAAGAACCAATCCTTCTTTCATGCCAAAAGTGATATCCAGGGTGTCTCTGAATCGAGCAATTCACCTGCCTACCTTCTTTCCCAACCCTCAAAATAAGGGGGAAAGGCTGCTGCACACTTTGGACATACACAGACAATTACGCTACTACTTGGACAGAACAAAGACCGCCAGAAAGTCTGACCAACTATTTGTAGCTTATGCTGCTGGAGTGCAAGGAAAGGCAATCTCCAAACAAACAATTTCAAAATGGATTGGACACTGCATCAGATTTTGTTACTCTTTCCATGGAAAAGGTGTGCCAGCCAATATTAGGCCACACTCCACCAGAGCTATAGCCACATCCGCAGCCTTTCTAAGAGGGGTGGCTACAAAGGACATTCTAGAGGCTGCTACATGGAGCTCCGTGCATACATTTACCAAACACTACAACCTGCCTTTATACTCCAAATCCTGAGCAGGCTTTGCTTCGGCAGTCCTGCAGGGCATTTTAGCTACACCATCCCTTTCTTAGATCCTACCACCCCCCCCCCCCCCAGCTTGGCTATGGTATTCAACCCATATGTCAGGACTGCAGTTGCATTCTTGAAGGACATAGTACAGTTTTATACCTACCATAAATGTAGATGTCCGATAGATATGCAACTGCAGTCAGGTTTTCCCTCCCTCCTACCCCTCTGTTATTCTCTTTTTTGGGTCCACTCCCCCTTTCTCAAATTAGCTGGGGATATCTGTTATGGTGTATCACTTGATTACTGTTGTGCATGTCTGGATTTTTCATCCATTCTCTAAATTTAGCCTTCCTTGGAGGGCACCTGGCATCTGGGGTAAGAAACACTGAAGAAGATGGCGTCAGCTGATGCTTTTATACCCTGGCCGCTCTGACGTCAGGTAGGAGCCGACATCAGCCGACGCCGTATCCAGACTTTGCAATCCGGCCGACCGAAGAGCTGCCTGAGGCAGGACAACCCATATGTCAGGACTGCAGTTGCATATCTATCGGACATCTACATTTATGGTAGGTACAAAACTGTACTTTTTCATGGTTGATTTTTGCTTCAAAGAAGATAGTTTTGTGATCCAACCACACTTCTGAGGATGTGATATGGGGGGGGGGGGTTGTGCAACGCTCCCCCCATGTTGGTGGGTACCAGATTCAGTATGTCTGATTCTCTTGCTGGATTGTGAACTATCTGTTCCAGGGTGTTTGTGTTAAAGTCCAAGAAGCGTTCTGCTTGTGAGTTTGAAATAGTGCAAGTTTCCCAGTCTGTAGAGGGGTAGTTAAAGTCCTCCATGAGTAGGGTGGTTTGATTTGATGGTGAACGCCTGTTGTAGGTTTAGGTAACAATCTTGAGACACTAGAGGCATAGATGGTGACCTTTAGCTAGCTATGATATGGTGAGGGACCTCATCTGTGGTGACTTGCACATGGTTAAGCTCCAAGGAGTTATGTTTGTTGCTTAAGTAGTTCAAGACAACTCCACCTTTGGTTCTAATCTGTGCTTTTGTTCTGATGTTGCGGGTTCTGGCTCCAGATAGGCAACTAACTGTTATCTAATGGTTAGCCATTATCTTCTCCTTGTCTAACCTCATGATTGGGTTGTCTGTGTGTCACACGATGGATTTCCCAGTGACAGGAGTATTAGGTAAAGTATTTGCTTGCCTCATGGGCTTTGCTGTTTTGGAACCTTTGGGTGAAGGTTTACTTCAGATGTTTGTTGTGCCTTTTAGTCATTGTTGAAGAGCATTGTTGCTATTAGGCTGCTTTGGAGGTCTTTGATATTTGTGAAGGTTTCTTTTAATTGCCTCAACATAAGACACTCTGTGTGTTTGTGATGAGTGGTATGTGTGAAGGTTGTAGTGTAGGTATTTTTGATAACTTTGTATGAGAGATTTTTGCCTCCATGGAAGTTGTGTATTTACATCTTTCACATACTGTTCTTCTTTCATTAACAGTTAACTGGTTGTCTGAGCACATGTGAGACATTTGCTATATTGCCTTAGGATGCCAAATCTACCAAGCTGGTCACAGAAACTTTTAGAAAATTGCATATTCGTATTATCCGGTCTTATAGGGTGGGCTGTTTGGATTAAGGACAGAGTTTTAGTAGAGATTTCCTAGGGTGGTTTCCAGGGTTTAGGACAAGATGTTGCATAGTGCGGGGATATGGTAGTGCTATTCTTTACCCATACTAGATTTTGGGGTTAAGGCCAAGATTCTGCATTGTGCTTAGGATATTTTAGCACTATTTGATGTACAAACTAGCTGCGGTAAGCCTAATTCAGCACAGTCCCACTCTGTTTAACATGTTTTAGACTTAATCTTTTAATTGTATAAGGAAATTTTACTGTCCAGGCATTTGCTACTGTACCGTGTACTGTTAACCACCACTGTGTGATGGGCAGCTCTCTACAAACTCGCCTGATTTATAGCAGAAACATATATGTATAAATATTTTATATGTTTAATTATTATGTAATTATAGAGTACCATAACACAGTTATGTGTAGTGCCCGCCATAGCAGCAAATTTATTTTACTACTTTTTGAGTGACCCAGTTTTAGGGAAGACTCAAAATCAGATTTTACTGATGAGAAAGGCTTGCCTAGGACATTTTCAACAGCTTCATGTAAAAGCTAAGGTGAAGTAAAAAAATTCAAGATGAAGAGAAAGTGTGCAGGCTGTGTAGAGGAGGCAAATTGTGCTTCAGAGCATGTAAGGTATAGGTGGATTAAAAATTTATTGTAAACAAGGAATTGGTTATAAGTAATTGGTGAATACTCGGATGGAAAATATTACTTTTGGATTGTACAGAGATTTGGATAAAGAGGGAAAATGTTCTAAAATAGTGCAGTGCTTGTGGGAGGGAAGATGTAATAATGTTTTGTTTGATAAAATATGACAATAGGTACATTTATTGCTTATTAAAAGTTTTCTTTAAAGAAAGTAGATAAGTATTGCTTTTCTTAAAATGAATTTTGCTTATTTTTGTTTGTTTTTTCAGATATGTTGATAAGTGCATGAAAATGTTTTTTCTGCTTTAGCATGAGAGAATTTAGTTGATTTAGATAATAGGCATGGGATCTTTAACATTCTCGTAAACTACCAGTAATAGCTCAGGTGGATCTAGGACTGATGAACGAAAATTCAACAGTGCGAATCCACTATCATCGAACACACTTTAATAAAAGCGCTTTCACCGAAAAAGCGCTTTCGTTTAAAGTGTGTTCAAAAAAAAAATTGCATTTATGTTTTTGCAGGGGGGCTAGCCCCCCTGCACTCCCCACCCCCCCTACTTTTATATTCTCACTTCGAGGTCGCACTACAGTGGAGAAGTGGGAATTTTCCCTTATCCCCACTGTAGTGCAATCTCCGCAACAGTCATACGTGCGCGCAAGTGCTTCTTCGGTGAAAAGCACTTTTGCGTAAGTATGCCCAGCCGTTTCACATTCGGTGACGGCCGCTCGAGCATTAGTCCTGGACCCGCTCAGGCATGTAGGACCTTGTTCTAACATTTCATCCCAGTGGGAAGCACTTCAGGAGTGCAGCACCCCTAATGTTACATTACATTCAATACTGAAACTTGAAAAACAAGTAACTTGGTGTGAGACTTGTAGCCGCAACTTACTGAGCTTAATGCTGTCCATATCTTGTATTCATTTTTATTATTTACATTTGTTGACCGGGAATGTCCAACTGGACGTAGGTTCATTTTCAGCGGAGGCCTGGGGAGAAAAGCTCCACAGTTAAAATAAACCGACAGTAGTTACATTGGGTTACATAGCGATTAACAATTTAACATAGCAATTAATTACAAATCTATTTACAGATGAAGAACATAGTACATCAGTAGACAACTAGAATCTTTATCTGCGAAGTACATAACAGACATTAACAAATGTTACAATAAGAAGTTCCTGCTGTATAATAAGTACTAGGCTTATGAGCATCTGAGCTTGCTATAATCAAGTTAGTTAGTGGGGTGGAAAGAAAGGTAGTGGTTGGATGGGGTGGGTGATATTAGAGTGGGAGTTACAAGGGCATAGCCAGCATGTTTTAGACGTGGGTGCATGATGGTACGGAAGTAATTGTTGGGGAGGGGGAGTTCCATAATTTGGCTATGGCGCAAGAGAATAGTGCTTCACCAGCAGAGTTATTGGCTTTAGTGATCTGCAAGTGATTTTGTTGCTGGATCTTAGTGGTATGGTGGTGCGATAGGGTTGGAGTAGATTCTGGAGGGATGGGACATTTAGTGGATGGTTTACTAGTGTGTGGGTGAGTGATAATTGATGTCATTGAAGGAGGTGAGGGACTTCAAGCCAGCCCAGTTCAGCAAGTGAGAGACAGTGGTGACTATGGTAGGATGCCCCTGTGGCGAATTTGGCGATTTTGTTGTAGCAGGTCTCTAGCATGTTTAGATCGCATTGCCTTAGGTTGGTATATATTGGACAGATAAGGTGGGAATTTGCTATTGAAATCTTTGCTGCTTTGGTGAGAAGTTGCTTATTTCTGTATAACGCTCCTAGTTTTTTGTGGACTTTTTTTATGGTCATGGATATGTGAATGTCAAATTTTAGTTTGTCTATTTCCAAAGCCACGTAGAAAAACCAAAACAAACACTTGAAACTAGAAACACCCAGCTCACCAATGCACCAAGTAAACCAAATTCGGGCAAGTAGGACTAGCGCTTTCAATCACTTTTTAATGCTTTGATCTTATTGTCTATTTCCACTCCTAGTAATTTGGTGTGTTCAGTTGGGTATATAGTGGTGGTGTGTTTTGCTGTGATGTTAAAGTGAGAGTTGTTTTGAGTATGTTTGGTTGGTTGGAAGATGAGTAGTTTAGTTTTGTTTGGGTTGAGCATTAATTGGACATCGGATAACTAAGTTTCAACAGAGGAAAAGGCTTCCTGTGTGACTTTTTGCAGTTTGGGTAGGGACTGGGCTGAGCAGATGATGGTTGAGTCATCTGCGTATTATATGAGTATGCCATGTTTGGTGGTAGAGGCTAGATTATTGGTGAAAACAGCAAAGGATGGATCCTTGGGGAACCCCTATGGAGACAGGTAGTTGTGGAGATGTGTCATTCTGCCATACAACGGATTGTTGGTGGTCAGACAGGTAACTATGAAACCAGTTGGTGACTGATTGAGAGAAGGATAGGTTATTGAAGACCGAGATGAGTTGTTTGTGTGGGACCATGTCAAATGCTTTAGATAGGTCTAGGGAAGTAGCAGAAGAGCGATAGCCATTGTTTTTATGCTGAAGGATAGTGTTAGTAAAGGAGAGTAAGGCACAGTGGTGGTGCTGTGGTTTGTCGGAAACCATGCTGAGTATCAGAAAGGAGGTTTTTAGTAAGGAGGTAGTCTGAGACCTGAGAATGTATGCATCTCTCTAGTGTTTTGGAGAGTGGAGAGAGAATAGCTATGGGGCTGTAATTGGTTAGTTCTGTGGAGGGGAATTATATGTGATACTTTCCACAGTGTGGGAACGTAACTTTCTGACAGAGATCGGTTAATCAAGGTGGATACTGGGTAGGCCAGAGCATCAGCTGCGATTTGTAGGTATTCACTTGGGAGGTTGCTGCTAATTTGGTGGGCTTAAGTTTAGTTAAGAGTTTTTTTTATGTTGGAGGTAGGTACAGGAGAAAAAGAGAAGGCAATGGGGAGATTACTAGTTGAAGGTGTGGGTTGGAGGGGAGGAGGGTTGTGTTGTTTAGCTAGTGATAGTACGGTTTGTGTGAAGTGTGTGTTGAATGAGATAGCAATATTTTTGTAGCAATAATTTTCATCCCTATCTCTTACTATTTGTGGCTTAAAAAATAGTCCTGTAAACAAATCTAAGAGTTGATGAATGGTGGTACTGAACCTTGCATTTGTGGTCTGCTGTCTTAGTGGTGTGGTTGAGTAGCCTTTTGGTAAGGTAAGATAATAAATTGCATTGGATGAGTTGTATGAAGTGACTACAGTCTTATAGCCACTTCTTGTCCTTAGTTCTCCATATGTATGGTATAGTTGATTAGTCTTTTGTTTGGAGACTATCTTTGTAAGTAGACGAGGTGTGATAGGTATACTTTGACATTGCAATCTAATTCACTTCTTTCATAGTTTTATATGTTATAGTCATTTTGTGGAGTCTGCCTCTCACACCACAATAGTATGTGTTTACCAGTCTGAGAGAGTGGCAACTACCTGATGTGATATTTTGATGGGGAATGTTGAGACTTGATGGAATGCACCTTTTTGACCTGTTGCATTTTCTTGTCACCTAAAAGTCATTTGTGGGCTTATTTCATGATATTTTTATTCAGTCTGGTCTGAGCATGCTCTTTGTACTTGATGCATAATGAGCCATTTGTGTCTTTAGTCATCACAGCTGTCAGGCAGCATTTTGCAGGTATAGGATGCCATCAGATGAGCTGGATTTTCCATCCATTTGTTTTGAATATGGAGATACTTCATTCTGCTGCTATGACAAGTCCCTCTTGTAGCTGCATGGGTATTGAGAAGAAGTTCCATGTTATCAGTATGAATACCCAGCCACTACTTTCATTTTTTTAATTCTGCAAAAAAGGCTGACTGTTTACTGAACCTTGTGGTTAATACCCATATATATTGTAAGATGTTTTTCTGAAGTGGGGCTGCTGTTGGCTTATCATAGGTTTCACTAAATACTCACTAAGAATCATTAGCGGTGTTTAATACAGGAAACCTGGTACTTTATGCAAGGCTGAAAGTTCTTGGATCTCAGCTAGTGTTAAGTAGTTGTTTTGAGTTTCATTGCATATATATCTTTCTCAAAGATCTGCCTTTAAGATGAGTACCCTCATCCAGCCCTGCAATCTGTCTAGTTAATATAAAGCTTTTGTTGATCCCTATGCAGAAGTATCTTCCCAGCCCCATCTTGTCATGTCATTTTTGTTCATTTGGTTTTGTCACTGTGCAGCGCAGCACCAGTGCATACCTGTTTGAAGCTGAGTATTCCAGAGTTCAACTGCAGTTAACGTACGTTTGTCTTTTTGTCCTATGTCTGTACTCTGCTTTTACCTCACTTTTATTTTTGTTTCCGTAATTAATCCTTTTAATATCTTACAAATATATACAGTCTCCCCCCAAAGCTTGTTGATATATTTTAAAGTTGTAAATAGTCAAATCTGATGTCCTTCAAGCATGCAACTGCAGTCATAACATATGGGTTGTCCTGCCTCAGGCAGCCCTCGGTCGGCCGAATTCCAAAGTCTGGGTCTGGCGTCGGCTGGTGTCGCCTCCTGTCCGACGTCACAACGGCTGGAGTATAAAGGCATCGGCCAACGCCATCTTCTTCAGTCTTTCTTGCCGCGCGGTGCCCGAAGCAGAAGCAGTTCGCAAGTGCCGGTCGGTCAGCTCCTGTGTTTTCAGTACCGAGGTCATCTAAAAGCTAAGTACCCCGTTGGGGAACATTTATTCTTGCCTCAGCCGATGTCAGAACAAATTGAGAAAGTTAATAATTGTTTGTCTTGTGGTAAACAAATACCTCATAAGGACTTCCATTCTCTCTGCCTTCCGTGCCTGGGCCCAGACCACGACGTCTCGGCCTGTGCTTGCTTTAATAAGCGCACTCTCAGGCGCCGGGCAGAATTCGTCGAGAATTTTTTCGGTGAATCTTTTGTGTATATCATGCCGTCGGATCAACCGACAACCCAATCTGCTAAAAAACGCAAGGACTGGGACCGACATCCTTGGCCTGTGTCCACTACCGATGTTACTCCTAAACCCTCTGCTAGTGCACCGGTCCCTTCGGAAGTGGTAAATCTACCGCTCCAGGCCGACGACACGGCGTTAACACGACCTTCGGTCTCGGAGATCTCTCCGGTGCCGGTTGTTGATTTTCCTCCGAAAACCGAAGTTCTGGATCTACCCGACACCATTCCTGTGGACAAGGTAACGCCTGCACGTGGGGCTGCTAGGCCTCCTGTATCCATGTCCATCAAGGCCTTTGCACGTGCTAAGGCCGCCAGTCAGGCCAAGGCCCATCCTAAACCTGCCCAGGCCCCTTCATCTGATAAGCAGATCATGTCTCTGGCTGCAGATCTTATTTCCCTTATCAGGGGGTCTCAGCCTCATCCGGACAGGGGTTCTCAGCCACCTGCAGAGAAAAGGCCTCGATCTGAGCAGGCGGACGACCTCTCCTCGGATGAAGCCTCTGGGGATTCTGAACATTCTGATACTCAAGAAGAACCTTTCCAGGCCTACGAGGACTCTGATGCTGAGGAATCGATTCCCTCTGCCTCCCCTCCAGAGGATTTCTCATTTGGGGAAGTCCTGCATTCCATGAGGGAACATTTTCAATGGCAGGGTCAGGAATTCTCTGACTCCAGGAAAAGGCTTCGTACTTTCCTCAAGCTTCCCCAGCACAGACCTTTGGCTATCCCTCCAGTTATGGATGTTTTGGATGATGTTTTCTCTGACTCCAGTGCCAACCCTGATTCTCTTCCTCCTGCTCCTGTCAAGCCGGACAGATATTATAGGGTCCCTGACACTCACAAGCACATTTTTAAGGCCCACTCTGTGGATTTAGAAACTATTTCACAGGGCCCCAAGGGAGTGGCTTCCTCCTCTGCCAAAAACCCACTGCCAGCTGACAGAGAAGCAAGGTCCCTAGAGAGATGGGGTAAAAAAGTATATACTTCTACTACCCTAGCTATGAGGTCTCTTAACTGCCTTTTTCACATGTTTCAGTACCAAGATTTTCTCCTGGATGATTTACAGAAAAAGTTAGCCTCTCCTGAGCCTATTGATAAAAAGGCACTGCAGGATCATATACATAACACTCAGCAGGTTAATAACCATTTTCTGCAGTGTGGTTGTGATGCACTGGAAGCTTCATGTAGGGCAGCTATGACTGGGGCTGTGATACGTAGACATGCTTGGTTGAAGGATCAGTCTTTGCCTGACCATGTTAAAGTAAAGATGTAAAGATGTTAAGTTGTCTATCTCGCCTTCATTCTTGCTGGATGGGTTCGGAGCCGATCCTCGGCTCCGACTCGGCCACTCTAAAAGCTCGAGAGTTAGTTCCACCGGCTCGAGGCTCCCCTTATATCCCGCAATGCTAGGCGATAATACCTCAGATCTCGTTTGCCGCTACAGCGATCGAGGTGTGTTGTTCCAACCGGCTTCAGGTTAGTTAGTTTAGAGCACTCTAAAACTTAGTTTTATCCCCTTAACTTAGTCTTTATTCATAATTTTCAAAGTTAAATAGTTTTTTATCCATTCCCTCCAGTTTCTCCACCCTTTTTACCAAAAGAACTTAGGAGTTCTTTCCTTAGGCCTTCGGGCCCTTCCATTCCCTTATTACTAGTTAAGTGTATGTGTGTTGTTTTGTAGGGATCAAAATAAATAGAAATTTAAAACTAAATTTATTAGTTTAATTTAATTTTATATTGGATAGTGTAATTGGTGTGTTTGTGTCTGTGTGGTGATTACACTTGTATCTTTAGTAATGTCTAAGGATTCAAAGGTCTCAGGCTTTAAGAAGTGTGACTTGTGCTGTCAGAAGATGTCTCTGACAGACGGTCACACTTCTTGCGTGTACTGCCTGGGACCTTTGCACCTGCAGGACTCTTGTGCTGCTTGCCATGGCTTCAGCCCTAGAGTCCTGCAGGAAAGGAAAAATAAGCTTATCTTACGAGGCTTATTGAAACCTGAGGGTCCCCCGACTCTATCTTCGGGCAAACCCTCCAAGCCTACTAGGTCGTCGGCTCCAGCTTCTTAGTCGACACCTAGGGCTTCGAATTCTGCTACAGCATCGGCTCCGGCTGGAGCCGATGAGGCTCGAACACTTATTTCTTCTGTTTCCTTGGCTCCGTTCATTCGGCTCCAGCATCTCCCTTGCTGTCGGAACGGAGCCATAGGTCTCACTCCTCTAGGTCGTTGAGACTTTCAGATCATGACCTTCAGAGGGTGGTGAGTCGACTTCTCAAGTCCGAGGCACTGGCCCAAATGCTTCAGAGCCCGACTCATCAGTCGATGCTTAACCCTATTACTCAAAATGTTCCTCCTCCGACTCCTTTGAGTTCGGAGCCGGGGCGTTTCGGACCCGAGACTGTGGCAGCGTCGGAACCAATACAATTGTCTTTGGCGCCGTTGTCTGCTCCGATTTCTTCTTTGGAGGAATCTCGGCGCCGGACTTCCCTCGTCGGCTCCGAGTGGCATCGGACCCTTGTCCGACCCCGCTCTCCCTCTCGGTGCTTCGGCGTTGGTGAGTCCGGCTCCGACATCGGCCTCGGAGCCATCACTGTCGGTGCCGAGGGGGGTTTTCAGCTTTTCGGAGCGGAGACCTCTGGCTCTGCCTGACAGGGGTGCTTTCGAGGTCATGAGGAGTGTGTTGGAACCTGGTTCAACTCCACAGTCGGCTCCATCCGCTCCTCCCTCCTCGGTGCCTCAGGTAATTTCTACTCACTCCCTCATCCCGGATCGCAGAGAGCCAGCTCCTCAAGAGTCCCCTGTGGGGATCTCCTCTTCTTCCGAGGCCTCTCCTGAATTGGCAGGAGAGCCCCCTAGGAAGAGAAAGTACAAGAGGAAGCACATAGACTCACCTGAGTCTGTCACCTCTGACACGGATTTAGAGGATTCTGAAGGCTCCCCCCATTCCCCCTCTGAAGATGTCTCCTTTGCAGACATCCTGGAGATCTTAAAACAGAGGGGGAATTGGCCAGCCCTCAACTCTTCAGAGGATGAATCTGTGTATCTTGAGGCATTCGGCTCTCGCCCTTCCACCTCCTGGGTGTCCCCCCCCTTTTGACCCCCCCCATGCAGGTGGTAGCAAAAAAGGCCTGGACGGCTCCTGACTCTGTGGACCCCACCCCCAGGAGACCTTCAGAGTTTATTACGGCACCAGCAGACAAACAATTTTTGACTAAAGGAGTTTCTGTGGATGCTATGGTGGTGGCTGCTGCCACCAAAAAGGAACTAGCTGATGCTTCACTGCCTGTCCATCCTCCTAACAAGGAATCTAGGTCTATGGATAGGTACGGGAAGCGGATGTTTTCATCAGCGACCTTTTCTATGCGTTCGCTGAACTACCTCTGTCATTTCACTTGTCTTCAGAGAGACTTGATCAAGGAAGCGAGTGAGATGTTAAAGGATCCAACAACTGTGGGTTTTCAGGATAATATGAACACTCAGCTGGCTACCCTCAATTCGATAGCTAACTCCTCCATGCGCCTCCTTTCATATGCGGCTGATGGAGCAAGCAGAGCCGCAGGTACAGGTGTGGCTTTATGTCGGCATGCCTGGATGCGGTTATGCAATTTTGCGGACCCTTTCAAGACGTCTTTCACTAACTCCCCGTTTGATGGATCGTCTCTTTTTTGTCCACAAGTGAAAGAAACCCTGGCAAGGTGCGAGACTGATGGCAAAACTATTTCTGTCGTCGGAGTCCATTTTTCTACTCCTTCTAGGCCTTACCCCAAGGGCCAGAAGGGTGGAAAGATTTGGTTCCGCATACAATCTCAAGGAGCTTTGCCTGACGCACAGAGTCGGTTCCCCTCTAGAGGCAGAGGGGGGAACAATAATGGTAGACGTCGCCCTAGAGGCAGGGGGGGGTCCGCAGAACCAGGGCAATCGAGAAACCTTTTCTGACAAGCTCTTTCAACATCCCTGAGGTGTTGCCCGTCTGTCCACCTTCGGAGGCAGTCGGGGGAAGATTATCACTGTACCCAGAAGCCTGGCGATCCCTAACTCAAGACAAGTGGGTACAGTCTATCATTTCCGAAGGCTATTCCATCCCTTTCTTTCGCATTCCAAAACAATCAAAAAAGTCCCTTCCAAATGTTCCACCCGCTCAAAGGAAGCAAGCAGTGTTAGAAATTTCAAAGTTGCTTGCAAAAAGAGCCATTCAACCAGTTCCAGCAGACCAGCAAGGATCCGGAATCTACTCCAAATTCTTTTTGGTTCCAAAGAAAACAGGGGACTGGAGACCAATTTTGGATCTCAGCAACTTGAACAAGTCTGTCAAGAAAACAAAGTTTCGGATGATCACGCTGCAGTCCATCCTACCCCTATTGGGGAAGGACAACTGGATGTGCTCTATAGACCTCCAGGATGCGTACTATCATATAAAAATGAACAGGCGCTCCAGGAGATTTCTCCGCTTCAGGTTGGGAACCAGTCATTTTCAATTCAGAGCCCTGCCCTTTGGACTCACCACAGCCCCCCGGGTGTTTACCAAATGCATGGCAGTGGTCGCCTCTCATCTGAGACGTCAGGGATTCCAGGTGTTTCCATACTTAGATGACTGGCTCCTTACAGCCCCCACCAAGCATCTTCTACTACTTGCCAGAGACTTCACTTTTCGCACATGTCGAAAGCTAGGTATCTCAATAAATTGCGAAAATTCTGTTTTGTCGCCTTGTCGTGCTATTACCTTCATAGGCACAAATCTAGACACAGTCAGCATGTCAGCCAGACTCACAGACCAGAGGATAGCAGACATACACAAACAGGTCTCTCTTCTCCTCCACAGCAACAAAATCAGAGCCCGACTGGTCCTGAAAGTTCTAGGGATCATGGCAGCTGCTATCCCTCTTCTTCTATTAGCCAGATTTCACATGAGAATGTTACAATGGATGCTCTTCACACAATGGTCATACCAACAACTTCCGATGTCCCACACCATTGTGATAACTCAAGCATGCAGGAATCACCTCTTTTGGTGGATTACATCCCCCCAGCTCTTCTTAGGAAGACCCTTTGTTCCTCCTCCTCCGGTTGCTACTCTGACAACGGACGTCTCCCTGATCGGGTGGGGGGGGGCATTATCAGGGCAGGACGGTCCAGGGCATATGGCAACCTTACGAATGCCACTTGCATATAAATGTTCTAGAGATGAGAGCAGTGCTTTTAGCGTTGCAGGCCCTTCAAGACTCTCTTCCGACAGGAACGATAGCAATTCAGACGGACAGTATGTCTGTAGTGTGGTATATCAACAAACAAGACGGAACCAGATCCTACCCCCTATGTTGAGAGGCACTCAGACTGTGGCAATGGGCGATTTCTTCTCAGCAGTTTCTGATAGCAACGCACATTCCCGGGAAGTCCAATGTCATTGCGGACAAATTGAGCAGAGCTATTCTCATGCCTTACGAGTGGTCTCTGAAAAATTCAGTGTTGGAGAAAGGTTTTCTAAAGTGGGGCCAGCCTTGCTGCGACCTTTTTGCTACTCCCCAAAACAGCAAGTGCGAAAATTATTTCACACTCTTTCCCCAACCAGGCCATCCCAGCAGAGACGCTCTAGTCCAAGATTGGCCCCGGGGACTTCTGTATGCCTTTCCTCCCTTCCCACTGATTTCTCAATTGATACAGAAAGCCATCGCTCAGAAAGCTTCCATGATCCTCATTGCTCCATACTGGCCTCGACAGGTTTGGTTCCCATTTCTACACCGTTTTCTGCTGGAGCAACCCTGGCATCTGGACCCAGTTCCAGATCTTTTGATCCATCAGTCGGGTCAGTTACATCGCTCTCTCCCCTTTCTGAACCTCACTGCATGGTTCCTCCAATTCCAACCCTAGCCAGGCTTCCTCTAATATCTCACTCAGTTCGAGATATTTTAATAGCTTCCCATAAAACCTCCACTTGGAAGATTTATCTTAGTAAGTGGAAACGTTTTTCCTATTGGGCGCAGGGAAGGAACATAGACCCTTTCACTGCTTCTATTCAATCGGTCCTTGATTTCTTAGCCAAACTTTTCCATTCAGGTTCGTCTCCTTCTACTCTTAAGGTTCAATTGGCAGCTATATCTAACTTTCATGTTGGAATCTCAGAGTCTGCCATCATGTCTCACAAACTTTGCAAAGCCTTTTTGAAGGGAGTTTTTCTTCTCAAGCCTCCTATTAGAAATCTTCCTCCTTCTTGGGACCTTAACTTGGTTCTGACATCTTTGATTCTTCCCCCTTTTGAACCTGCGGCTTCGTGTTCGATGAAATTGCTATCATGGAAAACACTCTTTTTGGTAGCCATTACTTCGGCTAGAAGAGTCTCTGAACTTCATGCACTCTGTAGTCGATCCCCTTACCTTTTGTTTCATAAGGATAGGGTATCCTTACGTACCAACCCATCCTTCTTACCCAAAGTAGCCTCTCCGGCAAACCTAAATCAAAACATAGACCTTCCTGTGTTTTTTTCTAACTATTCTAATAGGTCAGAACAAAAATTACATTGGCTAGATGTTCATCGACAATTAAGATATTACTTAGACAGGACCAAACAAATCAGAAAGTCTGACCAACTGTTTGTTTCTTATGCAGAAGGCAGAAAGGGCCTTCCAGTTTCGAAAGTATCTCTCTCCAGATGGCTTACATCTTTGATTTCTTTTGTTTATGAGCTCGGGCATCAAAAGTTACCAAACAAACCTAAGGCTCATTCAACTAGAGCTTTGGCTACTTCCATAGCTTTCCAAGACAGGCTGCCTATTGATACGATTTGTGCTGCAGCTACTTGGGCTAATCCTTATACTTTCATTTCTCACTATAAGTTGGATTTAGCTTCTAGACACAGAGCCAACTTTGGTTCCACTGTACTCAAGAGTCTGTTCCGATAGGCCACCCGGGACAAGGTGCTAGGGACGCGGTCCCATCCAGCAAGAATGAAGGTGAGATAGACAACTTAACATATAGAAGTTATGTACCTACCATAACGTTCCAGGTTAGTTGTCTTCTTCTCGCCTTCTTTCTTGCGTCCCACCCTCCTTCCCCCTAGCCTGGACAGACCTAGTGGAGTTTGATTGTGACCTTTTCTTCTTACCACCTCTATTTGTTTTTATGTATATACTGTGATATGTATATATTCACTCATCAGGTTTTAGGTCACCTTCTTTCTGTCACTTTATAGAGGTGGGTTCCCCCTTTCCAGTGTATCTGGATTTTTTCCTGGCTGGGCCTAGCTTACAAACGAGATCTGAGGTATTATCGCCTAGCATTGTGGGATATAAGGGGAGCCTCGAGCCGGTGGAACTAACTCTCGAGCTTTTAGAGTGGCCGAGTCGGAGCCGAGGATTGGCTCCGAACCCATCCAGCAAGAAAGAAGGCGAGAAGACAACTAACATGGAACATTATGGTAGGTACATAACTTCTATTTACTGGATGCACCTTTGGAAAAACAAAAGCTTTTTGGTGCTACTGCACAAGATGTATTGAAATCCATAGAGGAAAAAGCAGTCAGTACAGACAGTCAAGGATTTCCTTCAGGTTCAGCCACCCAGATTCAGCAGAAACTGGCCCTCAAAGAATTGGTCCTTCCCCGGCTCTGACAAGTTTTAAAGGGGAAAAAGCAGACGTGCCCGAGGTAGAGGGGCAATACCGAGGATCTTACAGGGGCCGCCAATGGCAACCTCCAAATCAAAGAAGTGGCGCAGACAGTTCAGCTGCACCACAAGGACAATCACAATGACCTCACTTTCGTACCGCCTACAAAGGTTCAAAGAGAAGCACCTTTGGGCAGAAAATTAGCCTTATTCTCACAAAACTGGCATATCTTAACCAAAGACAATTGGATTCTGGATTTGATAGACAAAGGTTACAGATTCCACTTCCACACATTACCAATAAGACAAGGCATGCCAAACCTGCCACTTCATCAAAGGGCAGAGGCACTCACTCAAGTTTACAAGCTATTAAGTATAAAAGCAATAGAAGGGGTTCCTCCTCAGGAGCAAGGCCAGGGATTTTATTCAAGACTGTTCCTTGTTCCAAGAAAAGAAAACAAATGGAGACCCATACTGGACTTGTCAAATCTAAACACTTTCCTCATTGTGCCAAAGTTCAAAATGCTGACGTTGCAGCAACTTCTTCCCATGTTGGGCAAGTGGTCTTGGCTGGTCACTCTGGACCTCAAGGAGGCATACCTGCATGTCCCAATCAGACAAAGCTGCAGAAGATACCTCAGATTTCTTGCAGGGACAGAGCGTTATCAATTCTCAGCATTGCCATTTGGCTTATCTACTGCGCCCAGAGTGTTCACGAAATGCCTGGCATCAGTAGTGGCACACTACAGACAGCAGGGGATTCAAATATACCCCTACTTGGACGACTGCCTCATACAAGCAGGCAACAAACAAACCTTAAAAGGGAATTTGGACTATGTCATGCATCTACTACAGGCCTTGGGATACACAGTCAACATTCAGAAGTCAAACTTACTACCATCCCAACAGATTACATTCCTAGGAGCCAAACTGGACACGGAAACCCAAATGGCCTACCTCACAGAGGAAAAACAGCAGCATTTACCAGAATACTTCAAAGGCCTAGCAAAGCTTTCCCAGCTGACTGCAAGGCAAATCCTCCAGGCCCTGGGTTTCATGGCATCTTGCATCCTTCTGATACCTTTGGCAAGACTTCATATGAGAAAGCTGCAATGGTATTTAAAAAACTTATGGTCTCAACACAACAACAGCCTAGAGGACATAATCCCACTTATTCCATGTCTGCAGAAGGAATTTCTATGGTGGGCTCAAGCCAGTCAACTAAACAAAGGCATGTCTTTCAACAGACCTCAAGCAGGCCAAATGATTACAACAGATGCCTCAGACCATGGATGGGGGGGGGGGTGCACATGAAGGGCAGATGCATTCAAGGTCTTTGGACGCCAAAGGAAAGACATCTGCACATAAACCAAAAGGAGATGTTGGCAGTGATACATGCCATCGAGACTTTCGAAAAATCACTACAACAAGGACATTTGCTAATAAGGACAGACAACACCACTGTCATGTGGTACATAAACAAGCAGGGAGGCACTCATTCTTACCCCCTCTGCAGACTAACGATGCTTCTCTGGGAAAAATCCCTGAGCCTGAAGATACATTTACAATCCCAGTTTGTACCAGGCAAGGACAATGTACTGGCGGACAATCTGAGCAGAAATTTCATGGATCCACACGAATGGATGCTGCACCCTCACATTTTCTCTCAGCTGACAAGGACATGGGGAAGACCGGACGTAGATCTTTTTGCTTCCCACTTAAATCATCACCTGGAAAAGTTCTGCACAAGGACTCACCACCCTCTAGCTTGGAAAAACGGATGCTCTCTCCGTCAGCTGGAATTCTCTAAAAATGTATGCATTCCCTCCCCTGCCTCTGCTGACCAAGGTGATACTGAAGAAAAGCAGAACAACCAACAGGCATCTTGATAGCTCCAGACTGGCCAAGGCAACACTGCTACCCATTGCTACTGACCATAACTCGGACCAAACCATGGCCTCTGACCCTATGGCCCCTGCTCCTAATGCAACACAATTACAGGACTGTACATCAAGACCTGAAAACATTGCATCTGATAGCCTGGAGGCTACCATGACTACAACACCTAACTCTCTTTCCAAATCTGTTCAAGAGATCTTGCTGGAAGCACGCAGACCTTCCACCAGAAAAACCTATTCAGCCAAGTGGAAGAGATTCAGCATCTGGAATGCCAAAAGGAGGGGTCAGGACACAGCATTACTGAGTATACCTCTGATATTAGAATACTTGGCAGAACTATTTCATACTGAACTCTCATACTCCTCAATAAAGATTCATCCCTCAGCAATCTCAGCAAAATACAACTGTGACCCTCCAGTGTTTTCGCATCCTCTGCTAAGACAGTTTCTAAGAGGAATAAAGAATATCAAACCTCCCAGAAAACAGCCAGTACCTGCATGGGACCTCAACTACGTTTTGGAAAAACTAACTCTTCCTCCATTTGAGCCAGCAGCAACCTCAGAAATGCAATTTCTTTCATGGAAGACGGCCTTCTTATTGGCAGTCACTTCTGCAAGAAGAGTTTCGGAGATACAGGCACTCATGGCAGTGCCCCCCTTCCTCATTTTTCATCAAGACAGAGTCTCTCTAAGAACCAGTCCTACATTCATGCCAAAAGTTATTTCCAGGGTGTCTCTAAATCAAGCTATTCATCTACCTACATTCTTCCCCAATCCTCAAAATAGGGTGGAAAAACTGCTACATACTTTGGACATACACAGACAACTACGCTACTACTTGGGACAGAACTAAGGCCACCAGAAAGTCTGACCAGCTGTTTGTAGCCTATGCTGCTGGAAAAGCAATCTCCAAACAAACAATTTCAAAATGGATTGGACATTGCATCAGATTTTGCTATTCTTTTCATGGAAAAGGTGTGCCAGCCAATATTAGGTCACATTCCACCAGAGCTATAGCCACTTCCACGGCTTTCCTAAGAGGAGTGGCAACAAAGGACATTTTAGAGGCTGCTACATGGAGCTCCGTGCATACATTTACCAAGCACTACCACCTGCCCTTATACTCCAGATCCCGAGCAGGCTTTGCTTTGGCAGTCCTGCAGGGGATTTTAGCTACACCATCCTTATCATAGTTCCATCCACCCCCAGCTTGGCTATGGTATTCAGCCCATATGTTATGACTGCAGTTGCATTCTTGAAGGACATAGTACAGTTTTGTACCTACCATAAATGTAGATGTCTGATAGATATGCAACTGCAGTCGGATTTTCCCACCCTCCTGCCCCTCTGTATCCTTTTTGGGTCCCTACCCCTTTTCCCTTCAGCTGGGGGCATCTCCTATGGTGTATCTGTTTATTACTGTTGTGCATGTTTGGGATTATCTTTTTATCCATTTACCAAATTTAGCCTTCCTAAGTGGGCACCTGGCATCTGGGGCAAGAAACACTGAAGAAGATGGTGTCGGCCGATGCCTTTATACTCCAGCCATTGTGACGTCGGATAGGAGGCGACACCAGCCGACGCCGGACCCAGACTTTGGAATTCGGCCGACCGAGGGCTGCCTGAGGCAGGGCAACCCATATGTTATGACTGCAGTTGCATATCTATCAGACATCTACATTTATGGTAGGTACAAAACTGTACTTTTTCTTGTAGTCTGTGCAGTATATACTTTGTGTACTTTTGATTTCTCAAATGTAATCTCCTTCCATATTGTCATATTTTTTCAGGTGCATTCTCCAAAACTGCATGTAATCCTAATGATGAGACCTTGCTAAGGTCTCTGAATCTGTTTTTGCAGATGTTAAACAAACTAGCGACTTTCCTTTTGCTTTCCATTTATAGCAGTCTAAGATGTTTTTCAATGGTGTAGTGTCTAACAATTTGAAATTTGCTCAACTGGATTCTATCTGTTTACTTTGATTCTTAAGTGGATTCTTTCTTATCACTCATTTCCAAAAAGTAATGGAAAATTGTAAAGATTGTGCTGATAGTTTCCTTTCTTAGGTTGTTTGCATTTTTTGTTTCAGGTACCCAAATATCTCTTGTGAAATTTTGACTGCAGATGTGTCACAAATTACTGATGCCTTGGGAGAAGATGAAGCTCTACTGAACAAGCTGTATGATTTTCTCATGACCGATAACACTCTTAATCCATTGCTTGCTAGTTTCTTCAGTAAAGTCATGGGCATTCTAATTAACCGGAAGACTGAGCAGGTGAGGATGCCCTTTAAATGACTTACATTTTAGAGGCGGATATGTATAATGAGGTCAGTTATTGGGAAAATATGTGGGACATTCTGACTGAGCCATTTACAGCATTGTTAAAATGCAAAGAAGCTTTGGAGGCCAAGGATTCACCCCTGACCTCCTATAACATGTGCACGTGCTAATGCATGTGTGTGACCTGTCTTAATTTTTCTGTTGAGTAAATTCCAGTCCCCCCTTCAAGAAACTAAGGAAGGCTTAGCAATGCGCATGTGCAAGGCTTTGTCAAAGATTTTCCAAATGGAAGCAGCAGCTAAAGACTTCATTCCTAATGGTGGCTGAGATTTGGAGAGTAGGAACTTGAAAGCTTCTGAGATTTGTTTCTGTTAAGGTTTTGCAACTGTTCTTTAATATTTCCTGATCGTTATTAATGGTACAGACTTTGAAGACTATTTTCTGTTTACCTCATTTCTTTTCTTTGGTCTTTATGATGATTTAAGCACAAATATACTTGTCTAGCTTCTATAGGAAATATTTTAGTTTGTTAAAAAACTTACTTGTAAACCTTAGGTTATGGAAGTCAGGTTTATGAGTTGCAGAAGCACTGCATTTTAAATGATTTCTCATGGTATCATTTATGGATGTTGTTGGTTACAAAGCCAGCATAAACCACCCTGTTGTCTCCTTTTGAAATTTGTGCTTTGCTTGACCTTATGGTAATGTGCTCTTTAAGGAATACCCCTGACTCTTGGCTTGAGAATATTTAATCGTTTGCATTGTAATGCAGTTTGACATGCCTAGCATGCAGCTGGAAAACAGAAGTGGGTCTCCTGAGTGATTTTGTTTTTGTCTCTGTTGAGGGTGATTTTGTAGTCAGATTCAATTCAGGGATACAGTTGGAAGTTGTAATCCACTACTTTAGGAAAGAACACTGTGCCATGTTTTGTCCAGCTTAAGACTTTTTGATCTAAAATCATTATAACCACAGCCACCCCTTTTTTATGGCCTTTTGAGGCTTGCCTTGATTCTTTAACTATTATCGTGGCTTCCTTTTGTAACCCCAGTGTAGGTATAACTTGCCTCATGTGAACTCCAGTTCTCCAGACCTTTTTTTTTTGTTTTGTTTTTAGTAAGTTTCCCAGCTGGGGTTAGGGAGTGGCTGAGTTTCCCTCCCAGCACTGTGGCATTAATCTTAGTGTTGCTACTGATCCATTTTTAGCATTGTTCACAGGACGTCCCTTGTGGGCTGACCATTATCCTGTCCCTGGTTGTCCTTTACTTAGCATCCCGATAGTTTCTGAGCTTGATCATCAGTGATGTGCTTAACTCTTTCTTCTGCACCATGGGCTGGAATTTGAATTATTTTGTTAGAGGATTTCAAGTCTGATACTTTGCATCGGTCTTAACCCTAAGTTAGTATAGGACATTTGTTTAGATGCATAGTGGAGTATGTAGGATCATTTATTAAAAGGGATGGCATTGTAAAGGTTTAAATCTGTTTTGCAACTTTTATTTAAAGTATGCAGTCTTGCAAGTTACTGCAAATGTGACATTTGTTCAAAGCAATCTTCAGTTTGTTGTGCTCTAGGAAGATACTGCTGTCTGGGGTTTCTTTGGAAAATCTGTTTTTTTTTTTTTTTTTTTTTTTTTTTTGTGGTAGTCTGATACAACTTCACTTTGTTTTTGAGTGGCATTGTGCTGAATTCCATATTCGTAAAGAAAGACACCTGTGGTATATTCCCATTTAATGCATTAGATGCCCCTGACCTTTGAACCCCAGAGTCCTAAGGAAAACACCGGTGTTGTATAACTATTTAATACATCTCTTCTCCTTGTAACACATGTGGAAATTTGAGTATGTGCTGTTTTTCTTTTTTAGGGCTGGCAGGCAGTTGCACTTTTTTTTCTCTCACTCCTGTTTTGATGAAGGTGCTAGAGAGAAGAGTACCATGTTCTGTTAACTGACTTTCTCTTTTAAGCAGCAGCTTTGTGTCTTGAGTATAGCATGTAGCAATGTGATGTTAATTTTGAGTCATCTTGGTATCTTTTCCAGTATTTGTCTGTGGCCTTATTGTAAATTCAAATTTTTTTGATGTTGCCAAAACATTTGACTCTGTGGACTGCTGTACCTTGATTTACAAACTTGTGTATCCCTGTCTTGATTTTGTAGTTGTTTAACGGAAGGACATTCAGTATCTGTAACTTCTGTGGTTATCCCAGGGATTTTTGGTCTAACCCTCCCCTTTTTTTTGGCTTGTTTGTAAACAGTTTCCTCTGAGACTTGCCCAGACTCTAGACTTTTTTTATTTAAATACATATCTATTCAGGGTCCACAGCATGATCACTTTATTTTGGACCTTCCATATTAGATGTGCTTTTCATTTTTCTACCTTGCTTTGTGCCCCAGCTGCCATTCATCTCTGTGGGACAGCCTTCTTGTTTGCAGGGTGGTAGAAGGACTGGAAAGGCATCTTTGGCAGTCAGGGAGTGAGGAGGCAGATTGTTTGCAGTTGTGATGATGTTCATCGTGTTTCACGGTTGCAGTCATTACACTTGGGTTATCCTGCTGGCAGGCTACCCGCAGTCAGCCAGAATTCCAAAGTTTAGGTCCGGTGTCGGTTGCTGTCGCCTCTTCCCTGACGTCAGTGCACCAGGGGTATAAAAGATGCAGCCGACGCCTTTTTCTTCTGTCTTTCTTGCCATGTGGTGCCCGAAGCAAAGGCAGTTTGCAAGTGCCAGTCGGCAGACTCCTGAGATTTTCGAAATCGAATTTCAGAACCGAAGTCTTCAGTAAAGCTAAGTACCCCGTTGGGGAAACTTTTTCTTGCTCCAGACTGATGTCAGTAAAAGTTAACAATTGTATTTTTTGTGGGAAGCAAATACCTCATAAGGACTTTCATTCTTACTGTATTCCTTGCCTAGGCCCTGACCACGACGTTACTAGTTGTCGGTTTTGTGCTAGATCCAACAGACGCACAATTAAGCGTCTGTTTGATTTTGCTTTACATTACTTTGGCCGAAGGTTTAACTACATAATGCCGTCGGAACAACCGACGACCGGAATTCATAAAAAACGCAAAAACAAGGAAAAGGACAGGCATCCGAGGTCCAAAACCGACGATGAAGCCTCTTCTAGGCCAGTCGCCGGTTCTCAGTGAGGCGCTTTCGCAGCCCCTGACACCCGCTACCTCAGAGCCACAGGCCGTATCCGACTCCCACGTGGAGACACCTAGGCCTCTGGAAACTCAAGGTATTGGGCCTGCAGAGACTATTCCCTCAGATGGGTCCGGAGCCGCTGAGCAGGCATCGGTTTCTGAGGGTGTTTTCAGACCTTCACAGCTTACTATTAAGTCCACTACAGCAGCCAAGGCAAAGACAAAAACACCATCAAACACAAGGAAACAAGTGGAGCATTCTCCTGGACAGTCATCCATGCCAAAGAAACGGATGCTTAGACTGGCCGAGGACCTAAGTACTTTGATCAGGGGTTCCCATCCCCCTCCTGATAAAAGGCCTAGGCAAGACGCTGACTATGACTCCTCTGACCAGGTGTCTATTTCCTCTGATTCCTCTTTAGATCAGGGATATTCTCTCCCTCCCTATGAGGACTCTGATGCATAAGAATCTATACCTTCAGCCTCTCCACCTGAGGATTATTCTTTTGTTGAAACCTTGCACACCATGAGGGAACATTTCCATTGGGAGAGCCAGGATTATTCAGAATCCAAGAAAAGGCTCAGAGACTTTCTTTTATTGCCTCAGCACAGGCCCCTGGCTATCCCCCCTGTGCTTGATATTGTTGGTGATGTTTTCTCTGAATCCAGTCTGTCTCCTAATTCTTTACCCCCTGCACCAGTCAAACCAGACAGGTGCTACAGGGTCTCAGACTCTCATAAATTTCTTTATAAAATTTCTGCTGCTGACCCAGAAACAATTTCTCAGGGTCCCAAAGGGGTTAAAGCTTCCACTGCAAAAAACCCTGTCCCCTCTGATAGGGATTCTAGAGCTCTGGATAGATGGGGGAAAAAGTTTACACTTCTGCTACTTTAGCTGTAAGGGCTTTAAACTGCCAGTTTCACATGCTTAAATATCAACAGTACCTCATGTCTTTGTTAAAACAAAAAATGCTTATAAACTCAAGTCCTGACAATAAGGAAATGCAGGATTTATTGCATGCAGCTGAACAAATGGGAAAGCATATACTCTGCAGTGTGGTTTTGATTCATTAGAGGCTTCTTGTAGAGCCGCAGTTACAGGCTATGTCATTCGAAGGCATACTTGGTTGAAAGAACAAAGTTTACCTGAAATGTTAAAGTAAAATTATTGGATGCACCACTACAGTATGATACTTTGGTGTTAAGGCAGAAGAGGTGTTAAAGAAAATGGAGGATAAAGCAAAATCAATGCAGACAGGAAAGGATTTCTTACACGTTCAACCACCCAGGTTTAGCAGAAACTGGCCTTCATAAAATTGGTCCTTTCCGGTGTCAGACAGGCCACAAAGAGGCAGATACAGACGCCCAAGAGGCAGATCTCAGCCCCAAGGTGCCTACAGACCTAAACAATGGGGTGCTTCAGCCCCCAAAGGAGGAGAAGACAAATCACAATCTTATAGGAAACCGTACTAATGACTTCCCTCTACAAATGCCAAGCACTTACCTTTTGGCAGCACCCTTAGGGGGAAGCTAACACTTTTCTCACAAAATTGGCACATAATCACCCAGGACAAATGGGTACTGAATATTGTTTCTCAGGGTTACAGGTTCCACTTTCACACCCTTCCAAAATCAAAAGGTATGCCAGACCTGCCACAAAACCAATGGGCAGAGGCACAAAAACAAATTTCTGCTCTCATGGACATGAGAGCTATTCAAAGAGTACCACAGCAAGAACAGGGACAAGGATTTTACTCAGGACTTTTCCTGGTACCCAGAAAGGACAAAGCCTGGAGACCAGTACTGGACCTGTCAATCCTCAACACTTTCCTGGATTTTCCAAAATTCAAAATGTTAACACTGCAGCAACTTCTACCCATGCTGGGCAAGAAGGCTTGGCTAGTTACTTTGGACCTCAAGGAGGCATACCTGCATGCCCCAATCAGACAATCTTGCAGAAGATACCTCAGATTCATAGCTGGCTCAATGCATTACCAATTCTCTGCACTGCCCTTTGGCTTATCTACTGCGCCCAGGGTTTTCACAAAATGCCTGGCAAAAGTAATTGCATTTTGCAGACAAAAAGGAATTCAAATGGATCCCTACTTGGACGACTGCCTTATTCAAGCAGACAGCAAGGACATTCTACTAAAGCATCTGGCGTTTGTAAAAAGATTACTAACTTGCCTAGGGTACACAGTAAATGAAAAGAAATCAAAACTAGTGCCCTCTCAAGAGATAATATTCCTGGGTGCAAGCTTAAATACAACTTCCCAGATGGCTTATCTCATGCCAGACAAGCAAAGGCAACTGACTCATTACTTTCAAATGATGGCAACAAAGACCCAGCTCCCTGCAAGAAAAATTCTGCAGGTCCTGGGCTTCATGGCATCCTGCATTCTACTAATTCCATATGCAAGACTGAATATGAGGAAACTACAATGGTATCTAAAAAGTGTTTGGACTCAACATTGCCACAGCCTGGAAACAATAATAACTCTAATTCCCTGCCTGCAACAGGAGTTTTTGTGGTGGTCACTGGCCTGTCACCACAACGAGGGACAGCCTTTCACCTTACCCACAGCCAGACAGACAGTAACATATGCATCGGATTATGCCTGGGGGGCACACATGGCAGGAAAATGTATTCAGGGCACGTGGCCCAAGGAGCAAATGCATCTTCACATCAATCAAAAAGAGATGCTAGCTGTACAGAATGCCCTGACAGCCAGCCTTCAAGGATCTATTGCATCCAGGACAACTATTACTAAAGATGGACAACACCACAGTTATGTGGTACATAAACAAGCAAGGGGGCACACATTCCTACCCCCTCTGCAGTCAAGCCATGACTTTGTGGAACACAGCACTGACCTATCAAGTACATCTGCAGGCACAATTCCTGCCAGGCACAAAAAATACACTGGCAGACGAACTAAGCAAAAATCTCATGGATCCTCATGATTGGAAACTAAATCCACAGGTCTTCAGCATGATAACAAGGAAATGGGGACACCCAGACATAGATATTTTTGCCTCCCCTCACAACTGCCAACTACAGAGATTCTGCGCAAGAACCTATCACTCACAAGCATGGAAAGTGGATGCTCTGTCATTCACCTGGAAAAGCCTGACAGTTTATGCCTTTCCTCCACTGCCTCTTCTTCCCAAGGTGCTCCTAAAAGTCAGACAAGAAACCAAAAATGATCCTGATTGCCCCAGACTGGCCACGCCAGCACTGGTACCCAATCCTAAAGAGCTTGTCTCAAGGCCCAGCCTGGACTTTACCTCTAATTCCTCATCTTCTGACTCAACAAAACAATCAGATTCTGCACAGTCAACTCAGAACCTTAAATCTGGCTGCATTGCAGGTAATATAGCCACTCAGACCACACCTCTCTCTAAAGCTGTTATGGATGTCATTTTAGAAGCCAGGAGGCCCAGCACTAGGAAATCTTATGCAGAAAAATGGAAGAGATTCTGTGCTTGGAACCAGGCACAAGGACTCGAACCACTAGTTCCAAATATACCTCAGATTTTACAATACCTAACTGAGATGCTAGACAAAGGCCTATCCTTCTCATCAATTAAGATACATGCCTCTGCCATTTCAGTTCATTACAATACAGAGCCTCCTATTTTCTCTCATCTACTTCTAAGACAGTACCTCAGAGTGGCAAAAAACATAAGACCCCCAAGGAGAGCACCAGTACCTACTTGGGACCTCAATTTTGTTTTAGAAAAACTCACACTGCCTCCTTTTGAGCCAACGAGTACAGCTGATATAAAATTTTTATCATGGCAAACTGCTCTGCTCCTAGCAATAACTTCAGCAAGAAGAGTCTCAGAGTTACAGGCATTAATGGCAGTGGAACCTTTCATCATTTTTCATCAGGACAGGGTCTCTCTAAGGACAAACCCAACATTTATGCCAAAGGTGGTATCCAGTGTGGCTCTTAACTATACCATTTATTTGCCAACATTCTATCCAAATCCCCAGAATAAAGGGGAGAGACTTCTGCATGCTTTGGACATGCACAGACAGCTACGATTCTACTTGGACAAAACAAAAGCTTTCAGAAAAACTGAGCAACTGTTTGTAGCTTATGCTGCAGGATCACAAGGAAAGCCCATCTCAAAGCAGACTATTTCAAAATGGATAGGACACTGCATTCACTTCTGCTATTTACAACATGGCAAATCAGTGCCTAAGGGCATTAGGCCACATTCTAACAGAGCAGCAGCCACTTCAGCAGCTTTCCTCAGAGGAGTGCCAACCAAAGACATTTTAGAAGCTGCAACCTGGAGTTCAGTGCACACTTTCACCAAGCACTACCACTTATCTCTCTACTCTAAATCCAGAGCAGGCTTTGCCACTGCAGTTCTGCAGGGCCTGGTAGCCTCTCCTAATCCTATTTAGGCCCAGCCACCCAACCTCAGCTTTGGGCTTCAACCCAAGTGTAATGACTGCAGCAGTGTAACAAGAATGAACATAGTACAGTTTTGTACCTACCATAAATGTAGATGTTCGAGGTATTCACTGTTGCAGTCCAGGTTACCCACCCTCCATCCCCCCGTTTCTTTGCTGGGACTTTTCTGTACGTCTCAATTCTATACAACCTATGTGGTGTATTTGCTTGTAGATGAAGGAAATGTTTATTTTAGCACATGCATGCTTTTTGGCATAATTTTTTCTAGCCTTCCTATTTGGGGGCACCTGACATCTGGGGCAAGAAAAACTGAAGAAAATGGCGTTGGCTGCATCTTTTATACCCCTGGCGCACTGACTTCAGGGAAGAGGAGACAGCAACCAACGCCGGACCTAGACTTTGAAATTCTGTCCGACTGCGGGTAGCCTGCCAGCAGGATAACCCAAGTGTAATGACTGCAGCAGTGGATACACTCGAACATCTACATTTATGGTAGGTACACAACTGTACTTTCTTTTCACACTTCCTCACACAAATGGGTCTAGGATCTGATCCTTGGATCTGACTTGGCTGTATATAAAAGACTAAGGATCCACAATTTTTCTAGATGCCAAGGAAGTATTCCAGTCCACCGTCCACTGCATCATCCAGGTCTTCAAGGAGTTTGACAGAGGCAGACATGGACAAGGATGATGCATAAATTTCTCAAGGCTCAGATCCAAATGGAGGTCCTCCTAGCTCCATCCTCTCTTGGCTCCATGAGTGCACCTGTCCAGCCAATTCTTTCTCCTTCTCCAATCAGTCCCACAGCTTCCAAGTCCCAGGATGCAAGATCCCTGAGAGGTTTGGCGTCAGATCCAAGGAAGCTTCACTCCTCTACTCTGATGGTGTCCCTGACCAGTCCTACTCCAATACCTTCAGATTAAAGGAGGTCTCAAATCCAAGAGGTTGGCGCCGGTTCTGAAGGGTTGGGTTCAGCTCCTACTTTGTTGGATCCATTCCTTCCTTTCAGAGCCCTGGCCCTAGACAGCTTGGATCTGATCCTCTACAGTGGGCTCTGATCTGGGGCTAGTCCCGACCTCCTGTCTTCGGTGGCTTCTGCTCCGAGGAAGGAGGGAGAGGTTTCCCTGGGTCCATCTGCCTTCAAAGGTGGTAGAAAGGGCTTTCTCTTTGCACAGAGAGCCGATGTCCTTCATGGATGCATCTGCAGTCATAACAAATGGGTTGTCCTGTCGTCAGGCAGCCCTTCGGTCGGCCGGATTCCAAAGTCTGGGTCCGGCTTTGGCTGATGTCGCACTTCACCCGACGTCATCTCTGCTGGTCTTCGGGTATAAAGGCATCAGCCGACGCCATTTTCCTCAGTCTTTCTTGCCGTGGCGCCGAAGCAGAAGCTGTTCGCAAGTGCCGGTCGGTCAGATCCAGAGATTACTACTACCGAATACTACTTCGAAGATTTCTAAAAAGCTAAGTACCCCGTTGGGGACTCTTTCTTGCCTCAGCCGATGTCAGAAAAAGTCAATAACTTTAACTTGTGGGAAACAAATACCTCATAAAGATTTCCACTCTTACTGTCTGCCTTGCTTAGGCCCAGACCACGACGTAGCAGCCTGTTCGGCCTGTGCTTCCTTCAAACGACGAACGCTTAGGCGTCGGTCGGAGTTTGCTGAACAGTTTTTCGGCTCAGATTTTGCGTACATTATGCCGTCGGATCCTCCGACTACCCAAATTGTTAAAAAACGCAAAGAAAAAGACCGACACTCGCGGTCCGCGGTTTCGGCCGAAACCACGGTTAAGCAAGCCGCGAGTGTCTCGGTTTCGGCCGAAACCGAGACAACCGGTCAATCTTCAGCGGAATCCATGACTTACTACTGAGGCTCCTGCTACCTTAGTTGAAGCGGCCTCAGAAATTTTGCCTACAACTGTGGTTCCTAGTGATTTATCAGACACCATCCCTTTGGATGTCTCTACCCCAGCACGTGGTGCTGCTAGGCCTCCTGCAGCCATGTCTATTAAGGCCTTTGCCAGGGCTAAAGCAGCCAAATCTGCTAAAACAGTGCCTGTTAAGCCCCCCTCACACAGGCCCACTTCAAGTTCACAAATGCTTACTCTGGCAGAAGATTTAATATCCTTAATTAGGGGATCCCAATCTCACCCAGACAGGGCCTCTCAGCCCCAGAAAGAGACCTAGAGCAGAGCCCCGAGCCAGTGTCCTCTGATGATTCTGCGGATGACTCAGACATTACAGACCAGCCAGAGGCTCCTTTTCTACTTATGCAGATTCTCATGCTGAAGAATCCATTCCAGCTGCCTCTCCACCAGAGGAATTTTCCTTTGGGAAACCTTACATGCCATGAGAGAACAATTCCAATGGCAGGGACAAGATTTCTCAGATTCAAGAAAAAGGCTTAGGACATTTCTGCACTTACCACAACATAGGCCCTTAGCTATACCTCCTGTACTGCCTGTTGTGGATGATGCATTTAATGATGTTTGCACTGCTCCTGATTCTTTACCTCCAGCCCCTGCCAAACCAGATAGATTTTACAGGGTGCCAGACACTCATCACCACCTATACAAGGCCCCACTTGCAGATCCCAAAACTATATCCCAGGGGCCTAAGGCAGTAGCCTCGACCACAGCAAAAAACCCTATTCCTTCTGAAAGGGAATCCAGTTCCTTAGAGATGGGGAAAAAGTTTACACCTCTGCTACTGTCTCAGCTAGAGCTTTAAACTGTCAGTTTCATATGATCCAATACCAAGAGTTTATGCTTGATCAGTTTAACTATAAAACTGTCCTCTGATGAATCCTTAGATAAGAAATATGTATTAGAAATGGTGAATAACATCCAACAGGTTAGTAACCATTCCTTAAAATGTGGCTATGATGCACTGGAGGCTTCATTTAGATCAGCCATGACTGGCACAGTGATAAGAAGGCATGCATGGTTGAAAGAACAGGTCTTACCGGATCATGTTAAAGCAAAGCTATTAGATGCTCCTATGGATAAGGCCAGTCTATTTGGTACACCTGCCCAGCAAGTAATGAAGAAAATGGAAGAAAAGGCAAAATCTGTACAAACAGTTAAAGATTTCTTACAGGTTCAGCCCCAAGGTTTAGCAGGAACTGGCCTGCCAAAAATTGGTCCTTTCCTGACTCCACAAGATCCCAAAGGGGCAGGAATAGGCGCTCTAGAGGCAGAAATCAATCCAGAGGAGGTGCCTACAGAGGACGACAGTGGCAAGGCAATAACCGAGGCACAGACACAACCACTGCCACTGCAACAGGACAATCACAGTGACTTGGCTCTGACACCGCCTACCAGGGAGCAAATAGCAGCACCTTTAGGCGGAAAGTTAGCCTTATTTTCGAAAAATTGGCACTATATCACAAAAGACAAGTGGATTTTGCAAACCATAGACCAAGGCTACCAGTTCCACTTCCACACCTTACCAGTACAAAGAGGAATGCCAAACCTACCTCCAAATCAAAAAATAGAAGCTCTACAACAGATAGCAGAATTAACAAAGATGAGAGCTGTGGAAAGAGTACCAATAACAGAACAGGGCAAAGGATTCTACTCCAGACTCTTCCTAGTACCAAGAAAAGAGAAAAGTTGGAGACCTATTCTCGACCTGTCCGTCTTAAACACATACATCATTGTCCCGAAATACAAAATGCTGACCCTACAGCAACTTCTTCCCATGCTGGGCAAGGAGTGTTGGCTGGTAACTCTAGATCTCAAGGAGGCATACCTGCACGTCCCCATTCGACCAAATTGCAGAAGATACCTCAGATTTCTTGCAGGATCAGAGCATTATCAATTCTCAGCATTGCCCTTTGGCTTATCTACTGCGCCCAGAGTATTCACAAAATGCCTGGCATCAGTAATCGCTCACTGCAGACTACAGGGAATCCAAATTTATCCATACCTGGACGACTGTCTGTTACAAGCGGACAACAAAAGCAAGCTGACAACAGATTTACAAAGGGTCATTTACTTGCTACAAGCCCTGGGATACACAGTCAATTTACAAAAGTCAAGGCTGATACCATCCCAAACAAGAACATTCTTGGGCGCGGAATTGGACACAGTAAAACAAATGGCATTCCTAACTGCAGAAAAACAAAAGAACTCCCTCTCTACTTTTTGGCATTAACAAAGCAGAACAAACTAACAGCAAGAAAAGTTCTGCAGGCCTTGGGCTTCATGGCATCATGCATAATCTTGGTCCCACATGCCAGACTGCATATGAGAAAGCTACAGTGGTACCTAAAGAATTTATGGTCTCAGCACAGGCACAGCTTAGAAACCGAAATCCCGCTAATCCCATGCCTAAAACAGGAGTTCCTATGGTGGGCTCAAGCATGCCAGGCAAACCCAGGCCTAACCTTCCACAACTTTCGAGCAAGCCAAACCATCACAACGGACGCCTCAGACCTAGGATGGGGGGCGCACATGCTGGACAGATGCATACAAGGATTGTGGACTCAAGATCAGCTGCACCTGCACATAAACCAAAAAGAAATGCTGGCAGTAAAACTGGCAATCCAAAAATTCAGACCATTCCTCAAAGAAGGCCATTTGATGATAAGGACAGACAACACCACAGTCATGTGGTACATCAACAAACAGGGAGGCACTCATTCATACCCCCTATGCAGAATGATTTTGGACCTTTGGAATCTGGCTCTCAGCTACAACATCCAGTTACAGGCAATATTTGTGCCGGGAAAAGAGAACACCCTAGCAGACATGTTAAGCAGAACCACCTCGGATGCTCACGAATGGATACTACACCCGGACATCTTCAAGGCCATCACAAAGAAATGGGGAATGCCACAAATAGATCTATTCGCTTCCCCACTCAATCACCAGCTCAAAAAATTCTGCACAAGGACATTCCACCCACTTGCATGGAAGGTGGACTCTCTATCCTTCAGCTGGAAAGGCCTGACAGCATATGCATTTCCACCTCTTCCCTTGATGCACAAGGTACTACTGAAAATCAAAGAGGAACGTCCAAGGATAATCCTGATAGCTCCGAATTGGCCAAGACAACACTGGTACCCATTACTGGGGAGCATGTCTCGGGAGAGAATGTGGTCAATACCCCTGATGCCTTTGATGTTAACTCAGAACAACTACAACATCATGCATCCAAACCTAAAAACCTTGCAACTGACTGGAACATCACATAGCAGCAACCAACCCAGACCTTTCCCAAAGGGTTAAAGACATTATCCTTGAAGCCCGCATACCTTCAACAAGAAGGAACTATGCAGGAAAATGGAAAAGGTTTGTCATTTGGAGTACTGAAAGAGGAAAAGATGTATCGAACATATATATTGCTAACATTCTGGAGTACTTGGCAGAGCTTCTACATACAGGCCTGTCCTATTCCTCCATCAAGATACATGCATCAGCTATTTCAGCAGAATACAGCTTCGATCCACCTGTCTTTTCGCATCCTCTACTCAGGCAGTTCCTCAGAGGGATCAAGAATGTAAAACCTCCTAGGAAACCACCATTACCAGCATGGGACTTGAACTTTGTGCTAGAAAAGTTGACACTCCCTCCGTTTGAACCAGCAGCAACAGCAGATCTACAACACCTGTCATGGAAAACTGCTTTCCTACTGGCAATTACCTCAGCAAGGAGGGTTTCGGAACTACAGGCCTTAATGGCAGTGCAACCCTTCCTAATCTTCCATCAAGATAGGGTGTCCATGAGAACTAATCCTACATTTATGCCTAAGGTGGTATCCAGAGTGTCTTTAAACCAGGCAATCCACCTACCTACCTTCTTTCCCAATCCACAAAACAGGGGGGAAAGACTGCTGCATACCTTGGATGTACATAGACAGTTACGCTACTACCTGGACAGAACCAAAAGTAACAGAAAAACTGACCAGCTTTTAGTAGCCTATGCAACAGGAAGGGAAGGAAAAGCAATTTCCAAACAGACAATCTCCAAATGGATAGGAAATTGCATAAGATTCTGTTACTCCTTCCATGGAAAACCAATTCCACAGAACATAAGACCTCATTCTACAAGGGCTACAGCCACTACCACAGCTTTCTTACGAGGAGTGGCAACCAAGGACATTATTGAGGCGGCTACTTGGACCTCCGTGCATACATTTGCCAAGCATTATAATTTACCTCTATACTCTAGATCCCGAGCAGGGTTTGCCACTGCTGTACTGCAAGGGATCCTAACTACACCATAATTTTTTTCTTCCTCCACCCCTAGTTTGGCTATGGTATTCTACCCATTTGTTATGACTGCAGATGCATCCATGAAGGACATAGTACAGTTTTGTACCTACCATAAATGTAGATGTCCGAACTGGATAGCATCTGCAGTCAGGATTACCCACCCTCCTTCCCCTCTGTGGTACTCCTAGGTATTTACCCTCCTAATAGCTAGCTGGGGAGTCTCTTATGGTGTATTTGTTTGTATATATGTACATACATGCTTATTTTTTGTGTTTGCCTTCTACTTTTTTGGAAACTTTGGCATTTATCCAAAATTTAGCCTTCCAAGAGGGCAACTGGCATCTGGGGCAAGAAACACTGAGGAAAATGGCGTCGGCTGATGCCTTTATACCCGAAGACCAGCAGAGATGACGTCGGGTGAAGTGCGACATCAGCCGAAGCCGGACCCAGACTTTGGAGTCCGGCCGACCGAAGGGCTGCCTGACGACAGGACAACCCATTTGTTATGACTGCAGATGCTATCCAGTTCGGACATCTACATTTATGGTAGGTACAAAACTGTACTTTCTGTCTTATCTCTGATCCTCACCAACGCCCCTCATTGGGTCCAAGTTCTGAGTCCATCATTTCTGCTCCTCAGGGCCAGACAGTTCCAGGAATCCTCCACATGTGTTCCCCAGAGGGATTTCCACCCCCTTCTGACACCTCTCTTGAACACCCCATGGATGCGGTCCCTCAGAAGAGAACACATAAGAGGAGGCACATGGACTTCCCTATGGAATCTCTCTCAGAAGACAGTGACTTTGAGGGAGAAGGATCCCCCCGATCGACACCTGATGACATCATCTTTGGGGACATCCTGGAAATTTTCAAACAGAAGGGTGGTTGGTCTTCCCAATCTCCTTCTCCTGATGAAGCAGTGTTCCTGGAGTCTTTTGGGGCTGGCCCATTTATGTCTTGGGGACAGCGGATCAACTTATTTACCTGGTTTCCCGCCGAGTTTGGAAGGAGCCAGACACAGTCGAGCCCATCCCAAAGTGCCTGGACAAGTTTTTAGTTCCACTTCTAATGCACACCACTGGAGCAAAGGGAATCCCAGTTGATGCCATAGTTGTGGTGGCAGCCACTAAGAAGGAGCTAGCTGAACAAAGCTCTTCTGTCCATCCACCGAAAACGGAGTACAGAGTGATGGATAGATTTGGAAAGCATGTGTATGCCTCTGCTACTTTTGCACTGAGGTTGTTGAACTTTCACTGTTGCAGTCATCACACTTAAGTTATCATGCCAGGGGTAGTCCTCAGCCCGAATACCAGAAGCTTAGTATTTCTGTGTCAGTTGCTGTCGCTCTAGGACTGACATCAGGTTGTCAGTGGTATAAAATCAGGCAGCCAACGCCATGACATCAGTCTTTCTTGCCGAAGAGCCCGAACCAGAAGCAGTTCGCACGGGTGTCAGTCGGCCGCTACCTGAGTTTTTGTTTCCGAATTGACGTTGAAGTCTTCTAAAGCTAAGTACCCCGTTGGGGATCCTTTTTTCTTGCTCTAATCGATGTGAAAAAAAGTTAAATATCGTGTCTCCTGTGGAAAGCAAATACCACACCAAGATTTCCATTCTTACTGCGTCACCTGTTTAGGCCCACACCATGATGTCCCTCGCTGTCAGTTTTGTGCTTTGTTCAACAGCAGAACTATATGTAGTCAGGCCCTTATTGTAGCTAAATATTTTCGCTCTCAATTTCCGTATTCCGCAATGGCTTCAGTAAGCCATCCGACTATCGAGCTTCTGAAAAAACATAAGGATAAAGACAGAGACAGATCGCACAGGTCCAAAACTCCCGACAATGTTTCAGTTAAGCTAGTCGCCAGTTTGCCAGTCCTCAGTGAGGTGCTTTCACAGCACCTGATGCCCAATTCTGTGGATTCGCAGGCCGCTACCGAGACCCGTACAGAGTCCGGTATGCCGCAAGACTCTTCTTTGACTAAGGATCCTGCGGATGTCTCTACCTTGGATGGGTCCGGAGCCGCTGAGCAGGCACTGGCTTCCGAGGAAGTTCTTCACACAACCGATACTAGACTCAAACCGATGACTTCTTTCGCGTCTTCAGTTCTTTCTAAAACTACTGAGTTTCTAAGGTCCAGGATACGAACTGCGCCTAAAAAAATGATAACCCAAGCTCAAGCACCTGCTTCCATGCATCAATCTCAAATGATTAAAATGGCGGAATACCTTATCATGCTTATTAGAGGAAGCCAGCCTACCCCTTCCAAAAGAAAGAGACCTGTCCCCAGCAGATGTCCTTCAAGAATGCAACTGCAGTCATAACATATGGGTTGTCCTGCCTCAGGCAGCCCTCGGTCAGCCGGATTCCAAAGTCTGGGTCCAACGTCGGCTGATGTCGCATTTCTCTCCGACGTCATAGCGGCTGGAGTATATAAGCATCAGCCGACGCCATCTTCTTCGGTCTTTCTTGCCGCGCGGTGCCCGAAGCAGAAGCAGTTCGCCAGTGCCAGTCGGTCAGCTCCTGTATTCTTCGAAACTGAAGACATCAAAAAAGCTAAGTACCCCGTTGGGGACCTTTTCTTGCCTCAGCCGATGTCAGAAATTACTGAAAAAGTAAATAATTGTTTGTTTTGTGGTAAACAAATACCTCATAAGGATTTCCACTCTTACTGCCTCCCTTGCCTTGGCCCAGACCACGACGTCTCGGCCTGTGCTGCCTGTGCTCGCTTCAACAAGCGCACTCTCAGGCGCCGGGCGGAGTTCGCTGAAGACTTTTTCGGCGAAAAATTTGATTATACAATGCCATCGGAACAACCGACAACACAGACTCCTAAGAAACGAAAAGACCGGGACCGACATCCTCGGCCCGCGTCTTCAACCGACACCACGCCAAAATTAACCGCGAGTGCTCCGGTTCCCTCTGAGGCGGTTATTCCACCGCTCCGAACCAAAGACACCGCATTACCGATACCTTCGATACCGGAGGCCACTCCGACGCCAGTTATTGATTTTCCTCCGGATACCGAAACCGAGGAAATGCCCGAGACCATTGCTGTTGATAAGGTAACTCCTGCACGTGGAGTGGCTAGGCCTCCCATGTCCATGTCTATCAAGGCCTACACACGTGCCAAGGCAGCCAGCAAGTCCAAACATCTTACTGCTAAAAACATACCTCAGACTACTCCTGAAACTCAGATCATGTCCATGGCCGCAGATTTAATTTCTCTGATCAGAGGCTCCCAGGCCCATCTTGAGAGAGGATCCCAGCCTCCTCCTGATAAGAGGCCCATGGTTGAACCCCCTGACCCACTGCCCTCAGATGAAGATTCTGAGGACTCTGTTCCCTCTGAAAGCCAGGAAGAGCCCTTCCAGACCTATGAGGATTCAGATGCAGAGGACTCCATCCCCTCGGCCTCCCCTCCTGAGGATATTTCTTTTGGGGAAGTTCTGCATTCCATGAGGGAGCATTTTAAGTGGCAAGGCCAGGAATTTTCTGATTCCAGAAAGCTTGAACCTTCCTTAAAAAGCCTCAACACAGACCCTTAGCTATACCTCCTGTGCTTGATGTTTTGGATGATTTATACTCTGACTCCATTGTTACCCCTGATACTCTTCCTCCTGCTCCTGTCAAGCCTGACAGATACTATAGGGTTCCAGAAACCCATTCTCATTTATTTAGGGCCCATGCTGTTGATTTAGAAACAATTTCCCAGGGGCCTAAAGGGGTTTCAGCTACCACATCCAAAAATCCTTTGCCTTCCGACAGGGAAGCAAGGTCCTTAGAGAGATGGGGGAAGAAGGTCTACACCTCCACTACTTTATCTATGAGAGCTCTCAATTGTCTCTTTCACATGTTTCAATATCAGGATTTCCTGTTAGATGATTTACAGAAAAGTTTGGCCTCTCCTGAACCTTTAGATAGGAAGTGTGTTTGCAGGAGGCTGTGCATAATTCTCAGCAAGTTAGCAATCATTTTTTGCAGTGTGGATATGATGCATTGGAGGCTTCATGTAGGGAAGCTATGACAGGGGCGGTCATTCGTAGACATGAATGGCTAAAAGAACAACCTTTACCAGATCATGTTATGGCAAAACTTCTTGATGTACCCTTGGAAAAGAACAAGCTTTTTGGTGCAAATGCTAAAGATGTGTTAAAGTCCATTGAGGAAAAAGCCAAGTCAGTACAGACAGTCAAAGATTTCCTCCAGGTTCAGCCGCCCAGATTCAGCAGGAACTGGCCTTCTAAAAACTGGTCCTTTCCTAATCCTGAAAAATTTCAAAGGGGTAAAAACAGGCGTGCCCGAGGAAGAGGGCAATACAGAGGATCCTACAGGGGACGACAATGGCAACCAACAAACCAAAGAAGTGACACAGGGGTTTCTCCTGCCCGCGAGGACAAGCTCAATGACTTTCCTCTACTTCCGCTGACCAAGGAGCAAACAGAAGCTCCTTTGGGTGGAAAGTTATCTCTGTTTTCAAGAAATTGTCACAAACTGACAAAAGACAAATGGATACTGGACATTATAGACCACATTTACAGGTTCCACTTTCATACCTTGCCAAGAAAACAAGGCATGCCAAACCTTTCACAAAATCAGAGGGCAGAGGCTATCAAGCAAATTTCTCTGCTTGCCCAGATCAAAGCAATAGAAAAAGTTCCACAACAAGAACAAGGTCAGGGGTTTTATTCAAGACTGTTCCTTGTTCCAAGAAAAGAAACTCAATGGAGACCAATACTGGACTTGTCCGCTCTAAACACTTTTCTCATAGTACCAAAGTTCAAAATGCTGACTTTACAGCAACTCCTTCCCATGCTGGGCAAGGGGTCTTGGCTGATTACTTTGGACCTCAAGGAGGCATACCTGCATGTCCCTATCAGACACAGCTGCAGAAGATACCTCAGATTTCTTGCAGGGCCAGAGCATTATCAATTCTCAGCATTGCCATTTGGCTTATCTACTGCGCCCAGAGTATTCACGAAATGCCTGGCATCAGTAATTGCTCATTGCAGGCTCCAGGGGATTCAAATCTACCCGTACCTGGACGATTGCCTCATACAAGCGGACAACAAACTAACCTTGACAAAAACTTGAATTATGTCATACACTTGCTACAGGCTCTGGGATACACAGTCAACTTTCAAAAGTCAAGACTTCAGCCATCCCAGCAAATAACCTTTTTAGGAGCCAAACTAGACACAGCCTCTCAAATGGCTTACCTGACAGAAGACAAGCAAAAGAAGTTAACTCATTACTTCAAAAGTTTAGCAAAGCTCACCCAGATAACTGCAAGGAGTTTCCTACAGGCCCTGGGTTACATGGCATCCTGCATTCTCTTGGTCCCACTAGCAAGACTACACATGAGAAAGCTTCAATGGTACTTAAAAAGCTTATGGTCTCAACACAGCAACAACCTAGAAGCAATTATTCCACTCATTCCATGTCTACAAAAGGAATTTCTATGGTGGGCCACAGTAAGCCAGTTAAACACAGGCATGTCATTCAAAAAACCTCAGATAACACAGACAATGACCACAGACGCCTCAGACCTTGGATGGAGGGCAGATGTATTCAAGGGCAATGGTCCCCAAAGGAAACACATCTGCATATCAACCAAAAAGAAATGCTAGCAGTAATGCATGCCATCGAGGCCTTTGGACAACAACTTCAACAAGGCCACCTACTAATACGGACAGACAACACCACTGTGATGTGGTACATAAACAAGCAGGGGAGCACTCATTCTTACCCCCTTTGCAGACTGACAATGAATCTTTGGGAAAAATCACTGGGTCTAAACATACAGCTACAATCCCAGTTTGTTCCAGGCAAAGACAATGTTCTGGCGGACAGTCTAAGCAGGAATTTCCTGGACCCCCCACGAATGGAGGCTACATCCAGACATCTTTATATGACTCACCTCGAGATGGGGCAGGCCGGACGTGGACCTATTTGCCTCCCACCTCAATCATCACTTACCAAAGTTCTACTCAAGGACATATCATCCACAAGCATGGAAAGTAGATGCCCTCTCATTCAACTGGAGCTCCCTAATAATTTATGCATTTCCACCCCTGCCACTGATGACCACAGTGTTATTAAAGATCAAGGCAGAGCAACCGAAGGGGATCCTAATAGCTCCAGACTGGCCAAGACAACACTGGTACCCACTACTACGGAGCATATGTCACAACAAAATGTGGGCCCTTCCACAATGGCCTCAACTTCTGACTCAACACAACTTCAGGACTATTCATCCCAACATCCAGGCTCTACAGCTAACAGCTTGGGAAATCCCATAAATAATCTCAATTTACCTCTCTCCAAGGAAGTTCAGCGGATACTAACATAAGCCCGCAGACCATCAACCAGAAAGGCTTACTCAGCCAAATGGAAGAGATTCAGCATTTGGAATACCAACAAGGGTCATGATGCATCACTTTTGAGCATCCCTCTCATTCTGGAATACTTGGCAGATATGTTACATAACGGACTCTCATACTCTTCCATAAAAATACATGCTTCAGCTATCTCAGCTAGATACAACACTGATCCACCTGTGTTTTCACATCCTTTGCTAAGGCAATTTCTTAGAGGAATCAAGAATATAAAGCCCCCAAGAAAGGCACCAGTACCAGCTTGGGACCTCAATTTTGTCCTAGAAAAATTGACTTTACGTCCCTTCGAGCCAGCAGCTTCTGTGGAGTTACAATTTCTTTCCTGGAAGACAGCTTTCCTGCTGGCCATAGCCTCAGCAAGAAGGGTTTCGGAATTACAGGCCTTAATGGCAATACCACCGTTCATAACTTTTCACAGAGACAGGGTCTCCCCACGAACCAACCCTACTTTTCTGCCAAAAGTGGTATCCAGGGTTTCTTTAAATCAAGCAATTCACCTGCCTACTTTCTTTCCCAATCCTGAGAACAAAGGGGAAAGACTGATGTCCTTCATGGATGCATCTGCAGTCATAACAACTGGGTTGTCCTGTCGTCAGGCAGCCCTTCAGTCGGCCGGATTCCAAAGTCCGGGTCCGGCTTCGGCTGATGTCGCACTTCACCCGACGTCATCTCTGTTGGACTTTGGGTATAAAGCATCAGCCGACGCCATTTTCTTCAGTCTTTCTTGCCGCGTGGCGCCCGAAGCAGAAGCTGTTCGCAAGTGCCGGTCGGTCGGATCCAGAGATTACTTCTACCGAATACTACTTCGAAGACTTCTAAAGCTAAGTACCCCGTTGGGGACTCTTTCTTGCCTCAGCCGATGTCAGAAAAAGTTAATAATTGTTTAACCTGTGGGAAACAAATACCTCATAAAGATTTCCACTCTTACTGCCTGCCTTGCTTAGGCCCAGCCCACGTAGCAGCCTGTTCGTCCTGTGCTTCTTTCAACCGGCGAAGCCTTAGGCGTCGGTCGGAGTTTGCAGAACAGTTTTTCGGTTCTGATTTTGCGTAGATTATGCCGTCGGATCCTCCGACTACGCATTCTGCCAAAAAACGCAAAGAAAAGACCGACACTCAGCGGTCCGCGGTTTCGGCGAAACCATGGTTAAGCAAACCGCGAGTGTCTCGATTTCGGCGAAACTGAGAAAACTGATCAAAATACAGCTGAATCTATCTCTACAACTGAGGTCCCTGCTAGCACTCTTGAATCGGCCTCAGAAATTTTACCCACTACGGTGCTTACCACTGACTTATCAGACACTATTCCCTTGGATGTCTCTACCCCAGCACGTGGTGCTGCTAGGCCTCCAGCAGCCATGTCCATTAAGGCCTTCGCCAGGGCTAAAGCAGCCAAGACTACTAAAACAGTGCCTGTTAAACCCCCCTCAACCAGGCCCTCTTCCAGTTCCCAAATGCTTACTTTGGCAGAAGATTTAATTTCATTAATTAGAGGATCTCAACCTCACCCAGACAGGGCCTCTCAGCCCCAGAGAAGAGACCTAGGGCAGAGCCCCATGAGCCAGTGTCCTCTGATGATTCTGCTGATGAATCAGACATAACTGACCAGCCAGAGGCTCCTTTCTCCAATTTTGAAGATTCTGATGCTGAAGAATCCATTCCAGCTGCTTCCCCACCAGAAGAATTCTCCTTTGGAAACCTTGCATGCCATGCGAGAACAGTTCCAATGGCAGCAACAGGATTTTTCAGACTCCAGGAAAAGACTTAGGACCTTTTGCACCTTCCACAGCACAGGCCCTTAGCTATACCTCCTGTTCTCTCTGTGGTGGATGATGCTTTCAATGATGTCTGCTCCGCTCCAGATTCTTTACCCCCAGCCCCTGCCAAACCAGACAGATTTTACAGGGTGCCAGATACTCATCACCACCTTTACAAGGCCCCTCTTGCAGACCCGAAACTATTTCCCAGGGTCCCAAGGCAGTAGCGACCATAGCTAAAACCCTGTTCCTTCTGAAAGGGAAGCAAGGTCATTAGACAGATGGGGTAAAAGGTTTACACTTCAGCCACTCTCTCAGCTAGAGCTTTAAACTGTCAGTTTCACATGATACAATACCAAGAGTTTATGCTTGATCAGTTAACTAAAAAGCTAACCACTGATGAATCTCTTGATAAGAAATATGTATTAGAAATGGTAAATAACATACAGCAAGTTAGTAACCATTCTTTAAAATGTGGCTATGATGCACTGGAGGCTTCATTTAGATCAGCCATGACTGGCACTGTAATTAGAAGGCATGCATGGCTAAAGGGGCAAGCTTTACCGGATCATGTTAAATCTAAATTGCTAGATCCTCCTATGGATAAAACAAGTTTGTTTGGTACACCTGCCCAGCAGGTTATGAAGAAAATGGAAGAAAAGGCAAAATCAGTCCAGACAGTTAAAGATTTCTTGCAGGTTCAACCCCCAAGGTTTAGCAGGAACTGGCCTGCCAAAAATTGGTCCTTTCCTGACTCCACAAGACCACAAAGGGGCAGGAATAGACGTTCCAGAGGCAGAAATCAATCCAGAGGAGGTGCCTACAGAGGACGACAGTGGCAAGGTAACAACAGAGGCACAGACTCCACACCTGCCACTACATCAACACAGCCACAGTGACTTAATCCTAAACCCGCCTACCAGGGAACAAATAGCAGCTCCTCTAGGCGGAAAGCTAACTTTATTTTCAAAAACTGGCACCACATAACAAAGGACAAGTGGATTTTACGAACCATAGATCAAGGTTACGGTTCCACTTCCACACTTTACCAGACAAAGAGGAATGCCAAATCTACCTCCAAATCAAAAGACAGAGGCTCTACAACAGATAATGGAGTTAGCAAACATGAGAGCTGTGGAGAAAGTGCCAACAGCAGAGCAAGGAAAGGGTTCTACTCCAGACTATTCCTAGTTCCAAGAAAGGAAAAAGTTGGAGACCAATTCTAGACCTGTCCACCCTGAATACTTACATCATTGTCCCAAAATTCAAAATGCTGACCCTACAGCAACTTCTTCCCATGCTGGGCAAGGAGTGTTGGCTGGTAACTCTAGATCTCAAGGAGGCATACCTGCACGTCCCCATTCGACCAATCTGCAGAAGATACCTCAGATTTCTTGCAGGATCAGAGCACTATCAATTCTCAGCATTGCCCTTTGGCTTATCTACTGCCCAGAGTATTCACAAAATGCCTGGCATCCGTAATCGCCCATTGCAGACTACAGGAATTCAAATTTATCCATACCTGGACGACTGCCTGATACAAGGAGACAACAAAAGCAAGCTGACAACAGATTTACAAAGGGTCATTTACTTGCTTCAAGCACTGGGATACACAGTCAATTTACAAAAGTCAAGACTGATACCATCCCAGACAAGGACTTTCCTGGGGCGGAATTGGACACAGTAAGACAAATGGCATTCCTAACTACAGAAAAACAAAAGAACTCCCTCTTTACTTCTTGGCACTAACAAAACTGAACAAGTTAACAGCAAGAAAGGTACTGCAGGCCTTGGGTTTCATGGCATCATGCATAATCTTGGTTCCATTTGCCAGACTACATATGAGAAAACTACAGTGGTACCTAAAGAATTTATGGTCCCAACACAGACACAGCCTAGAAACGGAAATCCCACTAATACCATGCTTAAAACAGGAGTTCCTATGGTGGGCTCAGGCATGCCAGTCAAACCCAGGACTGCCCTTTCGCAAGGGTCAAGCAAGCCAGACCATCACAACAGATGCTTCAGACCTAGGATGGGGGGCCCATATGCTGGACAAATGCGTACAAGGATTGTGGACACAGGACCAACTTCACCTGCACATCAACCTAAAAGAAATGCTGGCAGTAAAACTGGCAATCCAAAAGTTCAGACCATTTCTCAAGGAGGACCACTTGATGATAAGGACAGACAACACCACAGTCATGTGGTACATCAACAAACAGGGAGGCACTCATTCTTACCCCTATGCAGAATGACTTTGGAGCTGTGGACCCTGGCACTCAGCTACAACATCCAGTTACAGGCAATATTTGTGCCAGGAAAAGAAAACTCTCTAGCAGATATGTTAAGCAGGACCACATCGGATGCCCACGAATGGCAGCTGCACCGGATATCTTCAAGACCATCTCAAGAAATGGGGAATGCCTCAGATAGATCTATTCGCATCACCTCTCAATCACCAGCTCAAAAAATCTGCACAAGGACATTCCACCCACTAGCATGGAAAGTGGACTCGCTCTCCTTCAGCTGGAAAGGCCTAACAGCATATGCATTCCCACCTCTTCCCTTGATACACAAAGTACTACTAAAAATCAAGGAGGAACGTCCAAGGATAATCCTGATAGCTCCAAACTGGCCAAGACAGCATTGGTACCCACTACTGAGGAGCATGTCTCGAACAATATGTGGCCAATTCCCTGATGCCTTTGATGCTAACTCAGAACAACTTCAGCACCATGCATCCAAACCTAAAAACGCTGCAACTGACTTCATGGAACATCACATAGCAGCTGCTAATACAGAACTTTCACAAAGAGTTAAAGACATTATTCTTGAAGCACGCAGGCCTTCAACTAGAAGGAATTATGCTGGGAAATGGAAAAGGTTTGTCATTTGGAGTTCTGAAAGAGGAAAAGATGTATCAAACATAGATATGCCTAACATTCTGGAGTATCTGGCGAACTACTTCATTCAGGCCTGTCCTACTCCTCCATCAAGATTCATGCATCAGCTATTTCAGCAGAATACAGCTTTGATCCACCTGTTTTTCACACCCTTTGCTCAGGCAGTTCCTCAGAGGAATCAAGAATGTAAAACCTCCAAGGAAACCACCATTGCCAGCTTGGGACTTGAACTTTGTGCTAGAAAAATTGACACTATCACCTTTTGAACCAGCAGCAACAGCAGACCTACAACACCTGTCATGGAAAACTGCTTTCCTACTGGCAATTACTTCAGCAAGGAGGGTTTCAGAACTACAGGCCTTAATGGCAGTGCAACCCTTTCTAATCTTCCACCAAGATAGAGTGTCCATGAGGACTAATCCTACATTTATGCCTAAGGTGGTATCCAGAGTATCTTTAAACCAGGCAATCCACCTGCCTACCTTCTTTCCCAACCCACAAAACAGAGGGGAAAGAATACTGCATACCTTGGATGTACATAGACAGCTCACGCTACTACTTGGACAGAACAAAAATAGCAGAAAGACTGACCAACTTTTCGTAGCCTATGCAACAGGAAGGGAAGGAAAAGCTATTTCCAAACAGACAATCTCCAAATGGATAGGAAATTGCATACGATTCTGTTACTCCTTCCATGGAAAGCCAATTCCACAGAACATAAGACCTCATTCTACAAGGGCAACAGCCACTACCACAGCCTTCTTACGAGGAGTGGCTACCAAAGACATTATTGAGGCGGCTACTTGGACCTCCGTGCATACATTTGCCAAGCATTATAATTTACCTCTATAGTCCAGATCCCGAGCAGGGTTTGCCACTGCTGTTCTGCAAGGGATCCTAAACACACCATAATTTACTTTTATCCTCCTCCCCTAGTTGGCTATGGTATTCTACCCAGTTGTTATGACTGCAGATGCATCCATGAAGGACATAGTACAGTTTTGTACCTACCATAAATGTAGATGTCCGAATTGGATAGCATCTGCAGTCAGGATTACCCTCCCTCCTTCCCCTCTGTGGTACTCCTAGGGTGGTTTACCCTTCTAATAGCTAGCTAGTGGGGGGATTTCTTTCATGGTGTATTTGTTTGTATTTATGTACATACATGCTTATTTTTGTGTTTACCTCTATCTTTTGGAAACATTGGCATCTATCCAAAATTTTTTTAGCCTTCTATAGGGCTTCTGGCATCAGGGGCAAGAAACACTGAAGAAAATGGCGTCGGCTGATGCTTTATACCCGAAGTCCAACAGAGATGACGTCGGGTGAAGTGCGACATCAGCCGAAGCCGGACTTTGGAATCCGGCCGACTGAAGGGCTGCCTGACGACAGGACAACCCAGTTGTTATGACTGCAGATGCTATCCAATTCGGACATCTACATTTATAGTAGGTACAAAACTGTACTTTTTCCCCTGCCGGCAGGCAGTCCTCGGTCGGCCAGAATCCCAAAGTCTGGGTCCGGCGTCGGCTGTTCAGCCATGCTCCCTGACGTCAGAGCGCCAGGAGTACAAAGCCGACAGCCGACGCCATGTTCCCCAGTCTTTCTTGCCATGCATTGATAGCAGTTCGCAAGTGCCGGTCGGCTGACTCCTGACAATTTTTTATAAACGTACTTCAGTCCGAAGACTTTCTTCTCCTACTCAAAGTTAAGTACCCCGTTAGGGAAACTTTTTTCCTGCTCCAGTCCGATGTCAGAAAAAGTTAATAATTGTATTTCATGTGGGAAGCAAATACCTCATAAGGATTTTCATTCTTACTGTATTCCTTGCTTAGGCCCTGACCACGACGTAGCTAGTTGTCGGTTTTGTGCTAGATTCAATCAACGTACGATTAAACGAAGGTACGATTTTGCATTTCATTACTTCGGTAGGCACTTTAATTATAAAATGTCGTCGGATACGGTTCCGGCTACTGGAGTTCACAAACGACGCAAGGATAAAGACAGGCCTCCGAGGTCCAAATCAGACAATGTTGTACAAGCAGAGCCAGCTTCAGGTTCGGCTGTCGTCAGTGAGGCGCTTTTGCAGCCCCTGTCGTCGGCCATTTCGGAACCGATGGCTGAAACGGATTCCCACGAGGAGCCAACTAGGCCTTTGAATATTTCTGTTGCCGGACCTTCGGACAATGCTCCTTCGGATGGGTCCGGAGCCGCTGTGCAGGTACCGGCTTCCGAAGGGGGTTTTCAGGCCTACTCAGCTTCTAATGAAGGCAAAGGCAAAGACTCCTTCCAAATCAAAGACTGCAGTCTTGGCCTCCTCTTATCCGGCACCCAAGTCTCAGAAACAGTTACTTAAGATGGCGGAGGACTTACTTACTATGATTAGGGGTTCACATCCCCCTCCAGATAGAAGGCCAAGGCAGGAAGTTTATTATGACTCCTCTGATCAGACTTCTGTTTCTTCAGTTTCTTCTTCTGACCAGGAATATTCTTTCCCTCCTTATGAGGATTCTGATGCTGAGGAATCCATTCCTTCAGCTTCTCCCCCTGAGGATTTCTCTTTTGGGGAAACTTTGCATGAAATGAAGGAACATTTTCACTGGGAAGGACAGGAGTACTCGGAATCTAAGAAAAGACTAAGGAATTTTCTTCTTCTTCCCCAATATAGACCCCTGGCTATTCCTCCTATTTTGGATATTGTGGAGGATGCTTTTTCGGAGGCTAACTTAACTCCTGAGACTTTTCCTCCAGCTCCTGTTAAGCCAGACAGATATTATAGGGTTCCTGATTCCCACCAGTTTTTATACAAGAATCCTACTGCTGACTCTGAAACTATTTCTCAGGGTCCTAAGGGGGTTAAGGCCGCTTCTGCTAAAAACCCCATTCCCACTGAGAAGGATTCCAGATCTTTAGAAAGATGGGGCAAAAAAGTGAACACTTCTGCTACTTTATCTATTAGGGGTTTAAACTGTCAGTTTCATATGCTGAAATAGCAATTTCTCCTGTCTGTTTTAAAACAAAAGCTAACTTCCATTTCCGCCTGTGCAGATGATAAGGAATTACATGACTTATTGCATGCCACTGAACAAGTTGGGAAGCATGGTTTACACTGTGGATTTGATGCCTTGGTGGCTTCTTGTAGGGCTGCTGCCTCTGGCACAGTCATTAGAAGGCATGCATGGTTAAAGGAACAAAATTTGCCAGATCAAGTAAAAGCTAAATTATTGGATGCTCCTGTTCAGCATAATGTTTTGTTTGGATCTAAAGCTGAAGAGGTGATAAAGAAGATGGAGGACAAGGCTAAATCCATGCAAACAGTTAAAGATTTCTTACAAATACAGCCACCCAGATTTAGTAGGAATTGGCCTACAAAAAATTGGTGCTTTCCCAATTCAGACAGGCCTAAGAGGGGTAGATATAGACGTTCCCGGGGAAGGCCTCAAACGCAAGCCTCTTATAGACCAAGACAGTGGACTGCTTCCACCCCTAGGGGAGGAGAGGACAGGTCGCAAGCTCATAGAAAACAGACTCAATGACTCCCTCTGTTGGGCTGCAGGAACTTCTTGCCTGGAAGCCCCTCTCAGAGGAAAACTTTCTCTTTTTCACCTAAATTGGACTCTCATAACCCAAGACAAGTGGGTTCTGGATGTGGTTTCAAGAGGTTACAGATTCCATTTTCATACCCTACCAAGGCCAAGCGGATGGCCAGATCTTCCAAAACATCAATGATTAGAGGCCTTAAACCAGGTGGAAGCTCTCTTGGCTATGAAAGCCATAGAACTAGTTCCACTTTCAGAGATGGGACAAGGTTTTTACTCAAGGCTCTTTCTAGTCCCCAGGAAGCAAAATTCATGGAGACCCATTCTGGATCTGTCAGTCTTGAACACTTTTCTCGAGATACCAAAATTCAAGATGCTTACTCTACAGCAGCTACTTCCAATGCTGACCAAAAATGCATGGATGGTAACTTTGGATTTAAAGGAGGCATATTTGCACATTCCCATCAGGCAGGAATGCAGAAAATACCTCAGGTTCAAGGCCGGATCGAGGCACTATCAATTCTCTGCGCTGCCCTTTGGATTGTCTGCTGCGCCCAGGGTCTTCACTAAATGCCTGACTCCAGTAGTAGCTTATTGCAGACTCAAGGGAATTCAAATTTACCCTTATCTGGACAACTGTCTTATTCAGGCAGACAGCAAGGATGTCTTACTCCAGCATCTAGAGTTTGTTCAGAATCTTCTCAAGTTCCTGGGATTCACTGTAAACATAAAAAAGTCAAATTTGACACCCTCACAACAGATAATTTTTCTGGGTGCTTCTCTAAACACAACAACCCAGATGGCATTTCTGACATATGAAAAACAATTACAGCTGGCTTCAACTTTCAAAACCTTGGCAACATTAACTCAGCTATCTGCAAGGAAATTCCTGCAGGCTTTGGGTTACATGGCCTCCTGCATCCTTCTCGTACCATATGCAAGACTACATATGAGGAAAATACAGTGGTACCTAAAAAGTGTATGGTCTCAGCATTGCCACAGTTTAGACATACAGATCACCGTCCTGCCTTGTCTTCAAAAGGAATTCCTTTGGTGGTCCAAGGCATGTACTCTAAACAAAGGAAAACCCTTCAGTCTGCCTCCTGCCAATCAGATACTAACCACGGACGCCTCAGATTATGCATGGGGAGCCCATTTTCAGGGCAACTGTCTGCAGGGCCTTTGGACAAAGGATCAGAAGCACCTGCATATCAATTTAAAGGAAATGTTAGCCGTTCAGAAAGTTCTATTGGCCTTCAGGAATCTTCTACAACCAGGACAACTACTGATACGGACAGACAACACCACAGTTATGTGGTACATAAACAAGCAAGGGGGATCTCATTCCTATCCCCTTTGCAGACTAGCTATGAATCTTTGGAACACAGCTCTAGCTTGCAAACTGGTCCTTCAAGCTCAGTTTCTACCAGGGAAGCAAAACTTCCTGGCAGACAGTCTGAGCAGAAACCTGTCGGACCCACACGAATGGATGCTGGACACCGAAATATTCAAGATGATTACAGCAGTCTGGGGATGTCCACACATAGTCCTCTTTGCATCCCACTTCAATCATCAACTACAGATTTTTTGCACCAGGACATTCCACGAACTAGCTTGGAAAGTGGATGCACTATCATTCAGTTGGAGAAACCTCTCTGGGTATGCCTTTCCACCTCTTCCTCTTCTTCCACGGGTATTATTAAAGATCAAACAGGACAAGCCCAAGATGATAATCTTGCTGGCCCCAAATTGGCCTCGACAGTTTTGGTATCCATCATTGAAAAACCTTTGTCTGGAGCCCCCTTGGGTTTTACCACAGACTCCGAACCTTCTGTCCCAACACCAGGGTCAGGTTCTGCACTCCCATGTCAAAACTCTCAGCCTGGCAGCCTGGTTAATCCAGGGTCTTTGATTCATTCTCTCCTACCCAAGCAGGTTATGGATGTCATTTTCGAAGCCAGACGTCCTAGCACTAGAAAATCTTATGCAGGAAAATGGAAAAGATTTTGTTCCTGGATGCAGGCTCAGGATTCAGATCCTCTTATTCCTAACATTCCTCTGATTTTACTTTACCTGACAGACCTCTTACATAAGGGTCTCTCTCTTTCTTCCGTAAAGATACATGCCTCTGCTATTTCTGCTCATTATAATACAGACCCTCCAATTTTTTCCCACCAGCTCATGAGACAGTTTCTCAGAGGAGCTAAGAACTTAAGGCCCCCTAGATCTCCTCCCATTCCTGCTTTGGATCTCAACTATGTTTTGGAAAAACTCACCTTACCTCCTTTTGAGCCTGCTGCCACATCTGACATCAAGTTTTTTATCTTGGAAGACAGCCATCCTGTTAGCTCTGACTTCTGCCAGGAGAGTTTCGGAGTTGTAAGCTCTCATGGCTGTGGAACCTTATATTATTTTTCATCAAGACAGGGTGTCTTTAAGGACTAATCCTACTTTCATGCCTAAGGTGATTTCCAAAGTGGCTTTAAATCAAACTATTCACTTGCCAACTTTTTTCCCCACTCCTCAAAATAAGGGGGAAAGGATCTTGCATTCTTTGGATGTACACAGACAACTACGTTTTTACCTGAACAGAACCAAGGACATCAGGAAATCAGAGCAATTGTTTGTTTCTTATGCTTCAAGTTCCCAAGGTTAAAGCTATTTCAAAACAGACCATTTCCAAATGGATTGCTCATGGAATCAGATTTTGCTATTCACACCATGGAAAGCAAATCCCAGGGACTATAAGGACTCACTCTACCAGAGCTGCTGTCACTTCAGCTACCTTCCTCAGAGGAGTTCCTACCAAGGACATTTTGGAAGCTGCAACTTGGAGTTCAGTGCATACTTTTTCTAAGCACTACAGTCTACCTCTTTACTCTAAGTCTAGGGCAGGCTTTGCTTCTGCGGTCTTGCAGAGCCTTTTAGCCGCCCCCTCTACTTTATGACCACCTCCCTTTTATTCTGCTTTCGGATTCAACCCTACAGTCATGACTGCAACAGTGAAACATGATGAACATAGTACAGTTGTGTACACTTACCATAAATTTAGATGTTCGAGTGTCTTTACTGTTGCAGTCTGGGTTTCCCTCCCTCCTGTCCCCTCTTATTTTTTCTTTTGTGTGGTTCCTTTTTTTCACCCTTCTTCTGAGGTGTATTTGCAACGGGTATGGGATCTTACTCAGTTTGGAACACCTGACATCTGGGGCAAGAAAAACTGGAGAACATGGCGTCGGCTGTCAGCTTTGTACTCCTGGCGCTCTGACATCAGGGGGAGTATGGCTGAACAGCCGACGCCGGACCCAGACTTTGGGATTCTGGCCGACCGAGGACTGCCTGCCGTCAGGGGAGAACCCTACAGTCATGACTGCAACAGTGAAGACACTCGAACATCTACATTTTTGGTAAGTGTACACAACTGTACTATATTACAGGGTTCCTGATTCATGCAAGTTCCTTTTTAAAAATCCTATTGTGGATTTAGAGACTATTTCACAGGGACCCAAGGGCATTAAGGCTTCTACTGCTAACAATCCTACCCACTCTGATAGAGACTCCAGGGCGCCTTATAGATGGGGTAAGAAGGTTTACACTTTTGCAGCCTTGGCTATTAGGGCTTTAAACTGCCACTTTCATATATTAAAGTATCAACAACATGTTATTGAATTGCTTAAACAGAAAATGATGTTGATTCCCGACTGTGCCGAAAATAAAGAATTACAGGATTTAATGCATTCTGCTGAACAGGTTTGAAAACATACTTTGCAATCTGGATTTGATTCATTAGAGGCCTCTTGCAGGGCTGCTGTTGCTGGGTCTGTGCTCAGAAGGCAGACTTGGCTTAAGGAGCAATCTTTGCCTGATCATGTTAAACCTAAATTGTTGGATGCTCCCTTAAATCAGGACCGCCTGTTTGGCAACAAGGCTGAGGATGCTCTTAAAAACATGGAAGATAAAGCTAAATCTATGAAAACTGTTAAAAATTTCTTACAAGTTCAGCCTCCTAGATTTAGTAGGCACTGGCCCTCTAAAATTTGGTCCTTTCCAGCCCCTTCCAGGTCTTCTCAAACCAAACCCAGACACAGCAGAAACCCCAGGTTTCAGTCCCAAGGGACACACAAGACTAAGTGGGGGGGGTTTCCGCACCCAAATGTGGGAAAGATTGGTCTGCAGGAAAAAACTGGGAACTCCTTACCCAGGACAAATGGGTTTTAAATATAGTGTCCCAAGGATACAGATTTCACTTCCATACATTACCAACACCAAGCGGGTGGCCACATCTGCCCCCAAATCAGTGGGCAGAGGCCCAAAATCAAGTTCTCTCTCTCTTAAATATGGGGGCTATTCAGTTGGTACCAGAAGAGGAAAAGGGACAAGGTTTGTATTCGAGACTTTTCCTGGTACCCATAAAAGGCAATACATGGCATCCTATCCTGGACTTTTCTACTCTAAACACCTTTCTGGTGATTCCAAAATTCAAAATGCTGACTCTTCACCATCTGCTTCCTATGCTAGGCAAAGATGCATAGTTGGCAACACTAGACTTATAAGAAGCATACCTGCACATCCTTATCAGGGAGTCTTGCAGAAGATACCTACGCTTCAAAGCAGGCTACTTGCACTGTCAGTTCTCTGCACTGCCCTTTGGCTTATATACCGCTCCGAGGGTATTCACAAAGTGTCTAGCTGCAGTCATTGCATTTTGCAGGCAAAGAAATATTCAAATATACCCATACCTGGACAATTGTATAATTCATGCAGAAAGCCGGGACTTTCTTTTGAATCATCTGACCTTTGTTCAAAGGGTACCGACTTGCCTGGGATTTACCATAAACGAAAAGAAATCACACCTGGTACCCTATCAACAAATTATATTCCTGGGAGCAAACTTGAATACAACTTCCCAGATGGCTTTCCTCACGTCAGAGAAACCTACTTCAGACAAGTGGCCACAAAAACCCATTCATCTGCAAGGCAATTACTGCAAGCCTTTGGGTTCATGGCCTCCTGCATTCTTCTAATTCCATGTGCAAGGCTGCATATGAGGAAACTACAATGGTTTCTCAAAAGCCTATGGTGTCAACTTTCACAGGATCTAGAAGCAAGGATTCCTATCATACCTTGCCTACGCCTAGAGTTCCTTTGGTGGGCAGAGGCCTGCCACCAAAACAGGGGGCTACCATTCACATTACCCCCTGCTGCCCAGATCTTAACAACAGATGCATCAGAATATGCATGGGGGGCTCACCTGGCAGGGAAGTGCATTCAGGGCAAATGGAACCCAAGTCAAATGCACCAGCACATAAATCAAAAGGAAATGTTAGCTGTACAGAATGCTCTGACAGCCTTCAAGGACCACATTCTTCCAGGACAACTAATGGTAAAGACTGACAACACCACTGTCAAGTGGTACATAAACAAGCAGGGGGGTACACATTCTTACCCCTCTGCAGACTAACCATGGCATTGTGGAACACAGCCTTGAGCTACCAAGTGAATCTACAAGCTCAGTTCCTGACAGGAAAACTAAATACACTGGCAGACGGACTAAGCAGAAACCTCATGGACCCACACGAGTGGAAACTGGAACCAAGGATTTTCAACATGTTGACAAGCAAATGGGAGAGCCCAGATATAGACCTGTTTGCCGCCCCCCAGAACCATCAACTGAACAAATGTTGTACAAGGATTCCCCACAAGCTAGCTTAGAAAGTGGATGCTCCATCCTTCAGCTGGAAAAACCTGTCCGTTTATGCCTTTCCTCCTCTGCCTTTGCTCTCCAAGGTACTACTAAAGATCAAACAGGACAAGCCTAGGACGATTTTAATTGCATCAGACTGGCCTCGCCAACACTGGCACCCACTCTTGCGCAGTGTGTCACGCTTTGCTCCATGGCACCTGCCTCAGACTCCTTCCCTGTTGTCTCAGCAGGAGAACCAGATTCTGCACCCTCAGCTGCAAACCCAGAACTTAGCAGCCTGGCTAATTAACTAATCTCTCCTTTACCATCCCTCAGTCAATCAGTGATGGATATCATGTTAGAGGCAAGGAAACCTAGTAATAGAAAATATTATGTTGCAAAATGGAAAAGATTTTGTGCCTGGAACCATTCTCAAGGAATGAACACAGCAGTGCCCAATCTACCTCAGATTCTACAATACTTGACTGAGTTTCTTCATAAGGGCTTGTCCTTTTCCTCCATCAAAATTCATGCCTCAGCCATTTCAGCTCATTATAGCACAGAACCTCCCATCTTCTCTCACCCACTGCTCAAGCAGTTCTTCAGAGGGACCAAAAATTTAAGGCCACCCAGGAGAGCTCCAACTCCAGCCTGTTATCTTAACTTTGTCTTGGAGAAACTCACTCTTCCTCCTTTCGAGCCAGCTGCTACTGCAGATTTAAAATTTCTTTCCTGGAAAACAGCTTTCCTTTTAGCAATCACTTCTGCAAGAAGGGTATCTGAATTACAGGCCCTTATGGCAGTGGAACCTTTCATCGTCTTTCATGCGGAGAGGGTGTCCTTCAGAACCAATCCCTCCTTCATGCCCAAGGTGGTATCCAGTGTGGCTCTTAATCACTCCATTCATTTGCCTACCTTCTTTCCTAACCCACAGAACAAACGGGAACGGATACTGCACTCTTTAGATGTGCACAGACAACTTAGATTCTACTTGGACAGGACTAAACCTCAAAGGAAATCTGAACAACTTCTGGTGGCATTTGCTGCAGGGACAGAGGGGAAAGCTATTTCAAAACAAACCATTTCAAAATGGATATACCACTGCATTCATTTCTGCTATAAGCACCATGGAAAGCCTATCCCACAGGCATCAGACCCCCATTCAACTAGGGCTGCATCTACCTCTACAGCCTTTCTCAGGGGCGCCCCTACTAGGGACATCCTAAAAGCTGCTACCTGGAGTTCTGTACATACTTTCACCAAGCGTTATCATTTGCCAATTTTCTCTAAATCCAGAGCTGGTTTTGCCACTGCAGTCTTGCAGGGCCTTATATCTGGTCCTAATTCTATTTAAATTCTTCCTCCCAACCTTAGCTTTGGGAATCTACCCAAATGTAATGACTGCAACAGTGAAACATGAAGAACATAGTACAGTTGTGTACACTTACCATAAATGTAGATGTTCGAGTGTATTCACTGTTGCAGTCCTGGTTACCCTCCCTCCAGCCCCCTTTCTTCTTTTGGCTATACCTCTAGTCTCACTTACTATGCTCAAAAAGCTTTTTGGTGTATCCTTGTATTTATAGATTTAATTGCTTCCCATTACGGGGGCACCTGACATCTGGGGCAAGAAAAACTGATGTAATGGCTTCAGCTGCATTTCTACTCCTTACGACCTGACGTCATGGAAGAAGGGACAGCAACCGACGCAGGATCCAAGACTTTGTTAATCAGGCCAACTGAGGGCTACTGCAAGCAGACCCAAGGTAATGACTGCAACAGTGAATACGCTCGAACATCTACATTTATGGTAAGTGTACACAACTGTACTTTAATGGTGGGTTAGTTGAACTCTCCCAATATTAGGGTGCTTGGTTGGACCCTGATATTCTCTATTATGTCAAGAAAAGAGGAGTGGGAATCCCGAGGCATGGTGGGTGATCTGTAGCAAGCTACCAAACAGATTGCAGATGTCCTTCATGGATGCATCTGCAGTCATAACAACTGGGTTGTCCTGTCGTCAGGCAGCCCTTCAGTCGGCCGGATTCCAAAGTCCGGGTCCGGCTTCGGCTGATGTCGCACTTCACCCGACGTCATCTCTGTTGGTCTTCGGGTATAAAGGCATCAGCCGACGCCATTTTCCTCAGTCTTTCTTGCCGCGTGGCGCCCGAAGCAGAAGCTGTTCGCAAGTGCCGGTCGGTCGGATCCAGAGATTACTTCTACCGAATACTATTTCGAAGACTTCTAAAGCTAAGTACCCCGTTGGGGACTCTTTCTTGCCTCAGCCGATGTCAGAAAAAGTTAATAATTGTTTAACCTGTGGGAAACAAATACCTCATAAAGATTTCCACTCTTATTGTCTACCTTGTTTAGGCCCAGCCCACGACGTAGCAGCCTGTTCGGCCTGTGCTTCGTTCAACCGACGAACGCTTAGGCGTTGGTCGGAGTCTGCTGAACAGTTTTTCGGTTCTGATTTTGCGTACATTATGCCGTCGGATCCTCCGACTACCCAATCTGCCAAAAAACGCAAAGATAAAGACCGACACTCGCGGTCCGCGGTTTCGGCCGAAACCATGGTTAAGCAAACCGAGTGTCTCGGTTTCGGCCGAAACCAAGAAAACTGATCAAAGTACAGCTGAATCTATCTCTACAACTGAGGCCCCTGCTACCACTCTTGAAACGGCCTCAGAAATTTTATCCACTACGGTGGTTGCCACTGACTTATCAGACACCATTCCCTTGGATGTCTCTACCCCAGCACGTGGTGCTGCTAGGCCTCCAGCAGCCATGTCCATTAAGGCCTTCGCCAGGGCTAAAGCAGCAAAGACTACTAAAACAGTGCCTGTTAAACCCCCTACAACCAGGCCCTCCTCTAGTTCTCAAATGCTTACTCTGGCAGAAGATTTAATTTCATTAATTAGAGGATCTCAATCTCACCCAGACAGGGCCTCTCAGCCCCAGAGAAGAGACCTAGGGCAGAGCCCCTGAGCCAGTGTCCTCTGATGAGTCTGCCGATGAATCAGACATAACTGATCAGCCAGAGGCTCCTTTCTCCAATTTTGAAGACTCTGATGCTGAAGAATCCATTCCAGCTGCTTCCCCACCAGAAGAATTCTCCTTTGGGGAAACCTTGCATGCCATGCGAGAGCAGTTCCAATGGCAGCAACAGGATTTTTCAGACTCCAGAAAAAGACTTAGGACCTTTCTGCACCTTCCACAGCACAGGCCCTTAGCTATACCTCCTGTTCTCTCTGTGGTGGATGATGCTTTCAATGATGTCTGCTCCGCACCAGATTCTTTACCTCCAGCCCCTGCCAAACCAGACAGATTTTACAGGGTGCCAGACACTCATCACCACCTTTACAAGGCCCCTCTTGCAGACCCCAAAACTATATCCCAGGGTCCCAAGGCAGTAGCCGCGACCATAGCAAAAAAACGTATTCCTTCAGAAAGGGAAGCAAGGTCATTAGGCAGATGGGGCAAAAAGGTCTACACTTCAGCTACTCTCTCAGCTAGAGCTTTAAATTGTCAGTTTCACATGATACAATACCAAGAGTTTATGCTTGATCAGTTAACTAAAAAGCTAACCACTGATGAATCTCTTGATAAGAAATATGTATTAGAAATGGTAAATAACATACAACAGGTTAGTAACCATTCCTTAAAATGTGGCTATGATGCACTGGAGGCTTCATTTAGATCAGCCATGACTGGCACAGTGATAAGAAGGCATGCATGGCTAAAGGAGCAAGCTCTACCGGATCATGTTAAAGCTAAGTTGCTAGATGCTCCTATGGATAAGACAAGTTTGTTTGGTACACCTGCCCAGCAGGTTTTGAAGAAAATGGAAAAAAAAGGCAAAATCTGTTCAAACGGTTAAAGATTTCTTGCAGGTTCAACCCCCAAGGTTTAGCAGGAACTGGCCTGCCAAAAATTGGTCCTTTCCTGACTCCACAAGACCTCAAAGGGGCAGGAATAGACGTTCCAGAGGCAGAAACCAATCCAGGGGAGGTGCCTACAGAGGACGACAGTGGCAAGGTAACAACAGAGGCACAGACACAACCTCTGCCACTACATCAACTCAACCACAGTGACTTAACCCTAAATCCGCCTACCAGGGAACAAATAGCAGCTCCCCTAGGCGGAAAATTAACCTTATTTTCAAAGAACTGGCACTATATAACAAAAGACAAGTGGATTTTACAAACCATAGATCAAGGTTACGGTTCCACTTCCACACTTTACCAGTCAAAAGAGGAATGCCAAATCTACCGCCAAATCAAAAAACAGAGGCTCTACAACAGATAATGCAGTTAGCAAACATGAGAGCTGTGGAAAGAGTGCCAACAGCAGAGCAAGGAAAGGGGTTCTACTCCAGACTATTCGTAGTTCCAAGAAAGGAAAAAAGTTGGAGACCAATTCTCGACCTGTCCGCCTTAAATACATACATCATTGTCCCAAAATTCAAAATGCTGACCCTACAGCAACTTCTTCCCATGCTGGGCAAGGAGTGTTGGCTGGTAACTCTAGATCTCAAGGAGGCATACCTGCACGTCCCCATTCGACCAATCTGCAGAAGATACCTCAGATTTCTTGCAGGATCAGAGCACTATCAATTCTCAGCATTGCCCTTTGGCTTATCTACTGCCCAGAGTATTCACAAAATGCCTGGCATCAGTAATCGCCCATTGCAGACTACAGGGAATTCAAATTTACCCATACCTAGGCGACTGCCTGCTACAAGGGGACAACAAAAGCAAGCTGACAACAGATTTACAAAGGGTCATTTACTTGCTGCAAGCACTGGGATACACAGTCAATCTACAAATGTCAAGGCTGATACCATCCCAAACAAGGACATTCTTGGGCGCGGAATTGGACACAGTAAAACAGATGGCATTCCTAACAAAGGAAAAACAAAAGAACTCCCTCTTTACTTCTTGGCACTAACAAAACTGAACAAGTTAACAGCAAGAAAAGTACTGCAGGCCTTGGGCTTCATGGCATCATGCATAATCTTGGTTCCACTTGCCAGACTACATATGAGAAAACTACAGTGGTACCTAAAGAATTTATGGTCTCAACACAGACACAGCCTAGAAACAGAAATCCCACTAATTCCATGCTTAAAACAGGAGTTCCTATGGTGGGCTCAGGCATGCCAGTCAAACCCAGGGCTACCCTTTCGCAGATGTCAAGCAAGCCAGACCATCACAACAGGCGCTTCAGACCTAGGATGGGGGCCCACATGCTGGACAAATGCGTGCAAGGATTGTGGACACAGGATCAACTTCACCTGCACATCAACCTAAAAGAAATGCTGGCAGTAAAACTGGCAATCCAAAAGTTCAGACCATTTCTCAAAGAGGGCCAGTTGATGATAAAGACAGACAACACCACAGTCATGTGGTACATCAACAAACAGGGAGGCACTCATTCATACCCCTATGCAGAATGACTTTGGAGCTGTGGACCCTGGCACTCAGCTACAACATCCAGTTACAGGCAATATTTGTACCGGGAAAAGAGAATACTCTAGCAGACATATTAAGCAGAACCACATCGGATGCCCACGAATGGAAGCTGCACACGGACATCGTCAAGACCATCTCAAAGAAATGGGGAATGCCTCAGATAGATCTATTTGCATCACCTACCAATCAGCAGCTCAAAAGATTCTGCACAAGGACATTCCACCCACTAGCATGGAAAGTGGATTCGCTCTCCTTCAGCTGGAAAGGCCTAACAGCATATGCATTCCCACCTCTTCCCTTGATACACAAGGTATTACTAAAAATCAAGGAAGAACGTCCAAGGATAATCCTGATAGCTCCAAACTGGCCAAGACAACACTGGTACCCACTGCTGAGGAGCATGTCTCGAACAATATGTGGCCAATACCCTGATGCCTTTGATGTTAACTCAGAACAACTACAGCATCATACATCCAAACCTAAAAGCGTTGCAACTGACTGCATGGAACATCACATAGCAGCAGCTAATCCAGAACTTTCCCAAAGAGTTAGAGACATTATTCTTGAAGCACGCAGACCTTCAACAAGAAGAAACTATGCTGGAAAATGGAAAAGGTTTGTCATTTGGAGTACTGAAAGAGGAAAAGATGTGTCAAACATAGATATGCCTAACATTCTGGAGTACCTAGCGAACTTCTTCATTCAGGCCTGTCCTACTCCTCCATCAAGATACATGCATCAGCTATTTCAGCAGAATACAGCTTTGATCCACCTGTTTTTCTCACCCTTTGCTCAGGCAGTTCCTCAGAGGAATCAAGAATGTAAAACCTCCAAGGAAACCACCATTACCAGCTTGGGACTTAAACTTTGTGCTAGAAAAATTGACACTATCACCCTTTGAACCAGCAGCAACAGCAGACCTACAACACCTGTCATGGAAAACTGCTTTCCTACTGGCAATTACTTCAGCAAGGAGGGTTTCAGAACTACAGGCCTTAATGGCAGTGCAACCCTTCCTAATCTTCCACCAAGATAGAGTGTCCATGAGGACTAATCCTACATTTATGCCTAAGGTGGTATCCAGAGTGTCTTTAAACCAGGCAATCCACCTTCCTACCTTCTTTCCCAACCCACAAAACAGAGGGAAAGAATATTGCATACCTTGGATGTACATAGACAGCTACGCTACTACTTGGACAGAACAAAAAGTAGCAGAAAGACTGACCAACTTTTGTAGCCTATGCAACAGGAAGGGAAGGAAAAGCTATTTCCAAACAGACAATCTCCAAATGGATAGGAAATTGCATACGATTCTGTTATGCCTTCCATGGAAAACCAATTCCACAGAACATAAGACCTCATTCTACAAGGGCAACAGCCACTACCACAGCCTTCTTACAAGGAGTGGCAACCAAAGACATTATTGAGGCGGCTACTTGGACCTCCGTGCATACATTTGCCAAGCATTATAATTTGCCTCTATATTCCAGATCCCGAGCAGGGTTTGCCACTGCTGTACTGCAAGGGATCCTAAACGCACCATAATCTAGTTTTATCCTCCTCCCCTTGTTGGCTATGGTATTCTACCCAGTTGTTATGACTGCAGATGCATCCATGAAGGACATAGTACAGTTTTGTACCTACCATAAATGTAGATGTCCGAACTGGATAGCATCTGCAGTCAGGATTACCCTCCCTCCTTCCCCTGTGTGGTACTCCAAGGGTGTTTACCCTCCTAATAGCTAGCTGGTGGGGGGGAGTCTTTTATGGTGTATTTGTTTGTATATATGTGCATACATGCTTATTTTTGTGTTTACCTCTATCTTTTTGGAAACATTGGCATCTATCTAAATTTTAGCCTTCAAGAGGGCTTCTGGCATCTGGGGCAAGAAACACTGAGGAAAATGGCGTCGGCTGATGCCTTTATACCCGAAGACCAACAGAGATGACGTCGGGTGAAGTGCGACATCAGCCGAAGCCGGACCCGGACTTTGGAATCCGGCCGACTGAAGGGCTGCCTGACGACAGGACAACCCAGTTGTTATGACTGCAGATGCTATCCAGTTCGGACATCTACATTTATGGTAGGTACAAAACTGTACTTTTTGCACAGTTAGTTGCACTTGTATTTGGGTGAGTTATATTGGGCATTTGGCTTGGAGGTGTGGTTGTCCTTAATGAATATGGACACACCTCTGCCCCTGGTGGTCTGGTCCTGGTTTGATGGCCAGGAGGTATGGTATGAGTTTATCCTGGTAATGCTGGGGTGCTCTCTGGAGCATTGAACCAGGTTTCAGTCACTGCACGTATATCGATATTCTCCATTTTAAGGAGTGCCTCGAGTGAGTGCATTTTGAGCTTTAGACTTCTAGCGTTGAGTAGCATTACCCTCAGTTTTTGCTCGTCTGTATCAGTTGCAGTGGTGGTTTTGTTTTTTGAGCTTTGCCTAAAAAAGTCACTGTAGGGGCGGCAAGAGCCTTAGCCAGTATCCAGAATCCCAGGGGCGACAGCTGTAGGCCGTCTCTGGCAAGGCATCGTGTCCTGTCAACCATGTCGTCCCAAGCAGACAAATACTGGATCCCCTTTGAATGACAGCAGAAGTTTAGCCAATTGTTGAATTCAATCATTTTGTTCTTGTGTTGCGGTATCATTCTGGGTGAAGGTAGGATGCTACTCAGGGCTAGGATCATAGCTTCCTGGATTACAAGATCAGAGAGCTCCTCCATGTCTCTTTTCATGTAATCCAGGGTGGTGCGTCTCAGGTCATCCACACCAACATGGACAATGACTGCGTCATATTTGTACTTGTGGAGTGACCTGAGTGCATGGGTTATGTGGAGGATCCTGACACCCAACAGGCAGCTAACAATAACCTTCTCCTTGTCTATTCTGGTGAGTTGAGCATCAGTGTGTCTGACTATAGATTCACCTCTATGTTTGGTATTTAGTTTTGCCTTATGGGCAGTGGTTGACTGGCTCACTGAGTCTGTGTGTTGTGTCTTTCCAGTTGTGGTGAGGGCTGGAGGTTGCTTGCATTTCTGATTTGAAGGTCTCTGTTATTTGTGAAGAGTCTTACTGAGAGCCTCCGATAATGATTTTGTGTAGCTATGTCTGCGTCATGGTGGTGTAGATGTACTGGGACTATGTGGTGTTTGCGGTGTGGAGTGGGTGTTTGCCTTCTCCTCCTGACTGACAAGTTCAGTCTTGGGTTGAGATAGCTTTGCCTCCAGTTTGACTAGATAAATGCATCTCTCACAGGTTGTAATGTTGGGTGGTAGGAGGAGAGAGTTGTTGGTGTACATGAGGCAATTGCTACATTGCTCCCAGATGCCCAGGTTCATCAGGTAGACAGGAGAGAACACCGGGAGCTGTCCTTTGGACATGCCTAAATAGACACTATTTACCTCAAGACAGGTGAGGAAAGTAAGTAGAAGAGCTGTTTTACTCTAAGCAAATGAAGAAGTTAAGTACAAAAACTGTTTTCCTCTAGGTAATGAGGAAGGTTAAGTACTGTTGTAGTTTATAACTTATATAGTGCTTGCAACAAGTTTTGAACCAGTGCTGAGCACACAGAAGCAAATTCAAGTGGTAAAACTAAGAATCTGGCTAATTCCAAGGGAAAAACAGAAGAGGAGACTTTATGGCGCCGGGAATAGTTTAATCCTTGCTAATCGGTGCTGCGCGATGCAAGCAGAAAGATGAAAGGGATAGAAATAGCCCAAAAAACTACAGATGTTCTTCGTGTTTCACTGTTGCAGTCATCACATTTGGGGTTATCTGCCTGCAGGTAGCCCTCAGCCGGCCTGAATACCAGAGTCTTGGATTCCTGCATTGGATGCTGTCTCTTCTTCCATGACGTCAGGTCGTCAGGAGTATAAAACATGCAGCCGACGCCATTACGTCAGTCTTTCTTGCCGTGCGGTGCCCGAAGCAGAAGCAGTTCGCAAGTGCTGGTCGGCCGACTCCTGAAATTTTCGTTTTCGAGTTTCAGAACCGAAGTCTTCAAAAAAGCTAAGTACCCCGTTGCGGGTCCTTTTTCTTGCTCTTAACCGATGTCAGTAAAAGTTAACAATTGTATTACCTGTGGAAAGCAAATACCTCATAAAGATTTTCATTCGTACTGCATTCCTTGCTTAGGCCCAGACCACGACGTCCCTCGCTGTCGGTTTTGTACCTTGTTCAACCCCCAATCTATTCACCGGCAGGCTATATTTGCAGCAAATTATTTTGGTACTCTGTATAACTATCCAGAAATGACTTCGGTAAGCCATCCGACTACCGATATTTTGAAAAAACGTAAGGATAAAGAAAGAGATGGACCGCATAGGTCCAAAACTGCCAACACTTCCGTTAAGCTAGTCGCCAGTCCACAGGTACTCAGTGAGGCACTTTCGCAGCCCCTGATACCCGCTACCTCAGATTCACAGGCCTCTACTGAGTCCCATTCGGAGTCACTTATGCCGCGAGATGCTTCTTCGACTATGGAACCTACAGATATCTCTACCTTGGAGGGGTCCGGAGCCACTGTGCAGGCACCGGCTTCTGAGGGTGTATTCAGGCCTACAGACTTGCATTTTAAGCTGACGCCATCATCTTCATCCAGGCCTAAAACCCGACCCATGCCTAGAAAACCGAAGTCCAGACTGCATGCTCAGGCCCATATGCTTAAAAAAACAAATGCTTAGAATCGCTGAAGACCTTATTACCTTAATTAGGTGAAGCCAGCCTTCCTCCTCTAAGAGGCCTAGAACTGATTTTCCGTCTTATTTTTCTGTTCAGGAATCTGATATTTCTGTTTCTTCTGATTACCAGAATTTGCCCTTATCTACCTATGAGGATTCTGATGCTGAGGATTCCTTTCCCTCTTCTTCCACTCCAGAAGACTTTTCTTTTGGTGAAACCTTGCACACTCTTAGGGAGCATTTCCGCTGGGAAAACCAGTATTACTGTGACTCCAAAAAGAGGCTTAGGGAATTCTTACTCCTCCCTCAACAGAGGCCTTTAACTATCCCTCCTGTTCTGGACATTGTAGATGATGCTTTCTTTGAGTCTAGCCTTTCCCCAGACACTTTACCTCCAGCTCCCAGAAAACCTGACAGGTATTACGGAGTACCTGACTCTCACAAGTTCCTCTTCAAGAATCCTACTGCTGATCCAGAGACCATTTCCCAAGGACCAAAGGGCACTAAGGCTACTGCTGCAAAAAACCCAACCTTTTCTGATAGAGATTCTAGAGCCTTAGACAGATGGGGTAAGAAGGTATACACTTCTGCTACTTTGGCCATTTAATTAATTAATTAATTAATTAATTAATTAATTCATTCATTCATTCATTCATTCATTCATTCATTCATTAAAATGTGTTGACCGGGTACGTAGGCCCATTTTCAGTGGAGGCCCGGGGAGAAAAGCTCCACAGTAAAAAAAAAAAAAAAAAAAAAACAGACAGTAGTTACATTGGATTACATAGCGATTAACAATTTAACATAGCAATTACTTGCAACATATTTACAGATGAAGAACATAGTACATCAGTAGACAACTAGAATCTTTATCTGTGAAGTACATAACAGACATTAACAAATGTTACAATGAGAAGTTCCTGCTGTATAATAAGTACTAGGCTTATGAGCATCTGAGCTTGCTATAATCATGGTAGTTAGTGGAGTGGAAAGAAAGGTAGTAGTTGGATGGGTGGATGATATTAGAGTGGGAGTTGCAAGGGCATAGCCAGCATGTTTTTAGGTGCGCTTTTAGTAAAGTTTTGAAGTGGGTGCATGATGGTACGGAGGTAATTGTGAGTGGGAGTGAGTTCCATAATTTGGCTATGGCACAAGAGAATAGTGCTTCACCAGCAGAGTTATTGGCTTTAGTGATCTGCAAGTGATTTTTGTTGCTGGATCTTAGTGGTCTGGTTGTGCGATAGGGTTGGAGTAGATTCTGGAGGGATGGGACATTTAGTGGATGGTTTACTAGTTTTTGGGCGAGTGAAAGTTGATACCACTGAAGGAGGTGAGGGAGTTCAAGCCAGCCCAGTTCAGCAAGTGAGAGACAGTGGTGACTACGGTAGATTGGCCCTGTGGCGAATTTGGCGATTTTGTTGTAGCAGGTCTCTAGCTTGTTCAGATCACATTGCCTTAGGTTGGTATATATTGGAGAGGCATAAAGTAGGGCGGAGATAAGGTGGGAATTTGCTATTGAAATATTTGCTGCTTTGGTGAGAAATTACTTATTTCTGTATAACGCTCCTAGTTTTTTTGTGGACTTTTTTTATGGTCATGGATATGTGAATGTCAAATTTTAGTTTGTCTATTTCCACTCCTAGCAATTTGGTGTGTTCAGTTGGGTATATAGTAGTGGTGTCTTTTGCTGTGATGTTAAAGTGAGAGTTGTTTTGAGTATGTTTGGTGGGTTGGAAGATGAGTAGTTTAGTTTTGTTTGGGTTGAGTATTAATTGGGCATCTGATAACAATGTTTCAACAGAGGAAGGCTTTAAATTGCCAGTTTCACATGTTAAAGTACCAGCAGCATATTATGGGGCTACTTAAACAGAAAATGATGTTGATTCCTGACTGTGCTGAACACAAAGAATTACAGGATTTAATGCATTCTGCAGAACAAGTTGGTAAATATTCTTTGCAATGTGGTTTTGATTCTTTAGAAGCATCTTGCAGGGCTGCTGTCACTGGGTCTGTACTAAGAAGGCATGTTTGGCTTAAGGAGCAAAACTTGCCAGATCATGTTAAAGCTAAATTACTGGATGCTCCCTTAAACCAAGACTGCCTGTTTGGCAACAAAGCAGAAGAAGTCCTCAAAAAGATGGAGGAAAAAGCTAAATCTATGCAAATTGTTAAAGATTTCCTGCAAGTAAAGCCTCCCAAATTTAGTAGGCATTGGCCTTCAAAGAATTGGTCCATTCCAGTCTCTTCCAGGCCTTCAGTCCAAACCCAGGAACAGCAGACCACCTAGGTTACAGTCTCAGGCTTTGCACAGGCCTAAACAGTGGGGGGCTCCCACTTCCATAGCAAGGAGTAGTAAGATTCTCCCCTATAGAAAAATGGCACAATGACTTAACCTTAACCCTTCCAAGCCCTGCTCCACTGCCTGCTCCCTCAGGAGGAAAGCTCGCCCTTCATGCAAAAAACTGTGAACTCATTACCCAGGACAAATGGGTTTTGAATATAGTTTCCCAAGGATACAGATTCCACTTCCACACCCTACCATCCCCATACGGTTGACCAGACCTACCCCCAAATCAGTGGGCAGAGGCTCTACAGCAGGTTCTGTCTCTTCTGAGTATCAGGGCTATTCAACCTGTGCCAGCAGAAGAAAGGGGGCAAGTTTTTTATTCAAGACTTTTCCTGGTACCCAGAAAAGACATCTTCTGGCTTCCTATCCTGTACCTCTCTGTTCTAAACACCTTTTTAGTAATCCCAAAATTCAAAATGCTAACACTTCAACAGCTGCTTCCTATGCTAGGCAAAGATGCCTGGTTGGCAACCTTAGACTTAAAGGAAGCTTACCTGCACATTCCAATAAGTGAATCTTGCAAGAAATACCTATGCTTCAGGGCAGGCTCCATGCACTATCAGTTCTGTGCACTTCTCTTTGGCTTATTTACTGTGCCCAGGGTATTCACAAAGTTTCTAGCTCCAGCCATTGCATTTGGCAGGCAGAGAAATGTTCAGATATACCCATACTTGGACTATTGTCTGATTCAGACAGAAAGCCAGGACTTGCTATTAAAACATCTGGAATTCGTAAAGAAACTTCTAACCTCACTGGGGTACACAATAAACGAAAAGAAATCTCATCTAGTACCCTGCCAACAGATTGTATTCCTGGGAGCAAGCTTGAACACAACTTCCCAGATGGCTTTCCTCACTCCAGAGAAACAAGTTTATTTGACAACCTGCTTCACACTACTGGCCACAAAGACCCAGCTGTCTGCAAGGAAAATTCTGCAAGCCCTGGGATTCATGGCCTCTTGCTTTCTACTAATTCCATATGCGAGACTGCATTTGAGGAAACTACAATGGTATCTTAAAAACCTATGGTGTCAACATTCTCAGGACTTGGAATCAATGATTCCTATCATTCCTTGTATAAAGACAGAGTTCCTTTGGTGGGCAGAGGCCTGCTACCACAACAAGGGGCTCTTTCATTCTACCCCCTGCCGCCCAAACCCTAACAACAGACGCATCAGACTATGTATGGGGGGGCGGGGGCTCACTTGGCAAGGCGGTTCATTCAGGGCAAAGGTGCACCTGCATATTAGACAAAAAGAAATGTTAGCTGTACAGAATTCCATGACAGCCTTCAAGGACCACATTCTTCCAGGACAATTATTGGTAAAGACAGACAACACCACAATTATGTGGTACATAAACAAGCAGGGGGGAACCCACTCGTACCCTCTCTGCAGACTAGCCATGGCTCTGTGGAACACAGCCTTGAGCTACCAAGTGCACTTACAGGCTCAATTCCTACCAGGCAAGCTAAACTTTCTGGCAGATGACATAAGCAGAAATCTCATGGACCCACACGAATGGAAACTGGAACTAAAAATATTCAACCTCTTGAGGAACAAATGGGGGGACTCCAGAGATGGACCTGTTTGCCTCCCCTCAGAACTACCAGTTGGACAAATTTTGCACAAGGACCTCTCACAGTCAAGCTTGGAAGGTGGATGCCCTGTCCTTTACCTGGGAATGCCTCTCGGTTTATGCCTTTTCCCCTCTGCCTCTCCTCTCTAAGGTCCTGCTAAAGATCAAACAGGACAAGCCAAGGACAATACTGATTGCACCAGACTGGCCACGCCAGCACTGGTACCCCCTCCTACGCAGTATGACACTGCTGGAACCATGGCACCTGCCTCAGACCCCTTCCCTGCTGTTCCAGCAGGCGGGCCAGAGTCTGCACCCTAAACTTCAAACCCTGAACCTTGCAGCCTGACTAATTCCTTGAGCTCTCCAATAGCATCCCTCAGTAAGCAGGTGCTATATGTCATTCTGGAGGCAAGGAGGCCTAGTACTAGAAAATCATATGCTGAGAAGTGGAAAAGATACGGTTCCTGGAGCCAGACTCAGGGGATGGGCACAGTGGTGCCCAGCTTACCTTTTATACTTCAGTACTTAAAAGAAATGCTCCACTAGGGCCTGTCTTTCTCGTCAATTAAAGTTCATGCCTCTGCCATTTCAGCACATTATAATACTGAACCACCCGTCTTCTCTCACCCCCTGCTAAAGCAATTCCTCAGAGGGGCCAAAACTTTAAGACCCCCTCCAGGAGAGCCCCTACTCCAGCCTGGGACCTTAACTTTGTATTGGAAAAGCTCACTCTCCCTCCCTTTGAGCCAGCTGCAACTGCAGAGATGAAATTACTTTCTTGGAAAACAGCCTTCCTTCTAGCCATCACTTCAGCAAGAAGAGTGTCTGAATTACAGGCCATCATGGCAGTGGAGCCCTTCTTTATCTTCCATGCAGACAGGGTTTCCCTCAGGACCAGTCCTTCCTTTATGTCCAAGGTGGTGTCTAGTGTGGCCCTAAATCAGTCCATTCATTTGCCCACCTTTTTCCCGAATCCACAAAACAAAAAAGAACGAATATTGCACTTAGTCGTGCACAGACAACTCATATTTTATTTGGACAGGACTAAGCTTCTCAGAAAATCTGAACAGCTACTAGTTAGCTTTGCTGCAGGGGCAGAGGGGAAGGCCATTTCAAAACAAACCATTTGTAAATGGATAGCCTGTTGCATTCATTTCTGCTGTAAGCACCATGAAAAACCTACCACAAAGGGGATAAGATCACATTCCACCAGGGCTGCATCTACCTCTACAGCCTTTTTCAGAGGTGTCCTTACCAGGGACATCCTAGAAGCTGCTACCTGGAGCTCTGTACATACCTTCACCAAGCCTTACCACATACCTGCTTTTTCCAAATCCAGAGCTGGTTCTGCCACTGCAGTCTTGCAGGGCTTAATAGCTGGCCCTAATGCTCTCTGACTTCCTCCTCCCTTCCTTAGCTTTGGGAATCAACCCAAATGTGATGACTGCAACCGTGAAACACGAAGAACATAGTACAGTTGTGTACACTTGCCATAAATTTAGATGTTCGAGTGTATTCATTGTTGCAGTCCTGGTTACCCTCCCTCCAGCCCCCAGACTTCTCTTGGCTCTATCTCTCCTTCTTGTTTGGTGTAGTTAAGCTTTCAGGTGTATTTGCTTTTTGATGGAGGTGTACCATAACATATAATTGCTTCCCATTGTGGGGGCACCTGACATCTGGGGCAAGAAAAACTGATGTAATGGCGTCGGCTGCATGTTTTATAGCCCCTGACGTCATGGTAGAAGAGACAGCATCCGACACAGGAATCCAAGACTCTGGTATTCAGGCTGGCTGAGGGCTACCTGCAGGCAGATAACCCCAAATGTGATGACTGCAACAATGAATAGACTCGAACATCTACATTTATGGTACGTGTACACAACTGTACTTTTCTGGATTGAACCCCACTCCTCCAGCGACAGATAGGCTGTTCCAAAGCTCTCCAGTCTCACTAATGAATAGAGAAGCTTCCCTGTATCTTAGAAAGCTCTGGGCAACACAGGAACTTACAAACAGCCCAGAATTCAGCAACCTGTGAAAATCGGGATTTTCTAGATCTAGAAAAATGGGAAATGAGTATAGAGTGTAGGGATAGAATTTTTTTTTTATGTTTTTTTTTTTCACAAAGTTAAGTCAGAACAGCAAATAAACACCTTTAACACAGAAAATCGCACTTGAGTGTGTAGCCTTTTATAGTTAAACAGATGAAAAATCAAATGCTTTAAAGTGCAAACAGTATTTGGCAAAAAAACTGTTCCGATAAGTAGCAAAGTTAATAAAAAAGTGGTCGGAACAATGCGGCTAGCAATATCAAGCAATAAAAAGTAAAACAGAGGTACTTAATCTACTCAAAATCTCCTTTTTGTGCTCTCCTGCTGTAGAATTCCTTGGAAGACTAGTTGCCAGTGCTGATTTAATCAGATGAGACTTACAGTGGCGGAGAGCACAGTTGAATATCAGTCCAGGACTTCCCTTCTTCCCACCCATTCTGGTATAGTTTGTCCAGGCAGATATGTCAGACTACCTGAAGGCCACAGGATGCAGTGAAGCACACCAGTATCGAGGAAATGTTGGTGATGATTCATGTCTTGAATGTCCTTTACCACCTATGGACTCCGGATTCTTTTCTTGTAGTGATAGCCAACAACACAATGATGTGTTACCTCAACAAACAAGGGAGTGCAAGGTCTTATCCTCTTTGCCATTTGGCAGTGACAGCCTGGGAGGTGGCTTTACAGCATTCTTTGACTATTTAGGCATCCTATATCTCATCACAGCAAAACACTGTGGCAGACAGAATAAGCAGATCCTGGGCAAACCTTACAAGTGACAGCCCAAGGTAGTGGTGCTCCAGGATTTAATCCAGATGTGTTGAATGTCACAAATAGATTTGTTTGTCTCCTTTCAAAACAGACAGTTTGAGAAATTCTCTTCTGGACATCCTTGCAGGCATTCTTGGAGGAGTGACACATTGTCGTTCCCTTGGATGGGTCTTCTCCTGTATGTGATTCTACTCTTTTCACTGATTCACAAAATACTTCTAAGGATTCAGAAAGAAATGTGAAAGATCATTTTTGTGACCCCCTACTGGCCTAGCAGTTTTTGTTCTCCCTTCTAATGGATTGGCCAAGGGCAATTAACACATTTCCCTATACTCTGGATTTGTTCACACAGTCTCAAAGGTGATTGGTGCACCCCAGTTTGGAAGAACTGCAACTGACAGCCTGGTTAAGTCAGTCTGGACTCTGTTTAGGTACTTGTTTCATAAGGATGTGCAGTAGGTGTTAAAGGAGGCCAGATGAGTTTGCAAATGGATTAAGTTTTCTAAGTGGTGCCTAAACTGCAACAGCGAGTCCCTTGAGGTTCATATCTCTCTGGTCTTGATATATTTGTGTGAGATACTTCAAGATCGCTCATTGTATGCATCCATTAAAGTGCATTTAGCTGCCATCTCTATTTGTCTGCCTTTGGATCCCTCTGTTTGTGACATCTGCAAGGCTAATTTGTGAGCTAGAAGCTCTCATGGTTGGACAACCTTATCTTATTTTCTGCAGGGATAGGGTTGTGTTATGTACTAAACCCTCTTTTGCACCAAAAGTGGTCTTAGAATTTACTATGTCCGTCTGTCAACCTCCATGTGTTCTTTCCAGAATCTAGGAATAAGGGAGAGAGGATACTTCATACCTTGGCTGTACCTGGCAGCTCGGGTACTACCTTGACTGAACAAGACAGTTCAGGAAGGCTGAAAGAGCTTTTTATGTATCCCAGAGACTACCCGTCTATGGAACAGGCTCCCCATCCATATGAAGCAGACTTTCTCCCTGACCCAGTTCAAGTGCAACTTTGACAATTGAATGTGAAACTGGAAATTCATCCCTGGTTTCTAATGCAAACAGGTAACCTGTAAATGATTCATCTCCCAGGGCCATGCTTACATTTACCAAGGGTATCAGAACTTGTCAGAGTGTTGGGATATATGGCTAGGCTTAAAAAGGCCCTTGTGGTCGTTAGCCTAGTAAACACCTATGAACCTATTTCCAGTAGATTGGAAAAAAGGGCAAAATGTCTCTAAGCAAACCATTGCATGTTGGTTGTCCTCTGGTATTTTTTTTTTTTTTTGTTACACTTACCTTGATAACGTCATTCCAGAAAACGTAAAGGCGCATTCCCACATGGACGTTTTGCTCTTCAGTGGCGTATTGGAAAGGAGTGGCATGTAGAAGAAAATTCTAAAACGCATCCTTTGGCTGTTTTTGTGGATAGAAAAAATAAGGAGGTTGTTCTTGACACCCCACACCTCCTGAGAGACTCGTGGGACTTTTTGAGTAAGATTACTGGACAATTATTGAGTGAAGGAATATTATTCCTCACCATTGATGAAAAGGAATTGTTTACTTGTATTCCTAGGAAGGAAGGACACGAATATTTTTGTGACAGTTTATATAAATATTCAAAACTATCCACTGACAGTATTCTTTTAGTGGCAGAACTGGTGGAGGTTATTTTGGACTCCAACTACATCCAGTTTCAGGGAGAATTCTTCCAGCAGATTAGTGGGGTTGCGATGGGGGCAGCTTGCGCCCCCACCTATGCCAATCTCGTATTGCTGGAATGGGAGAACAGGACTATTTTCCCTTCACCATTTTACCACAACATTAGACTTTATCTAAGATTTTTGGATGATATTTTTGTGTTGTGGGATGGTACTAAGGATGAACTACATCATTTTATGGGTTATTTGGAGTCCAGCACTAGCTTTCTGAAATTCACTTATACTATGAATGATAAAAGTATTGATTATTTGGATGTGACTATTTCTAAAACAAAGGAAGGTTTCAAGTCTAATATTTTTAGGAAATCTACATGGTGCAACAGTTATTTGCATTTTAGTAGTCACCATCCTTTTACGCAGAAGAAAAGTCTGATCAAGGGACAGGCTGTAAGAATAGCCAGAATGACATCAGATCCTCAGGATTTAGAAAAAGAATTTACATTTCTTAGTAAATGCTTTGTAGAAAGGGAATACCCCATGGAATTAGTTTCTGGGATTTTGGAAGAAGTGAAGAATGAATGGGGTAAGAAGTATAAAGCACTTTTAGGTCACTCACTAAGGAGTATAATACACAGGACAGCAAAACTAAATATAACACAGCCTGTATTGTTGAATATAGTACTTTTTCAGACACTTTTACACACATAGTTAGAAACAACTGGAACCTTATGAAAACTAACAAGGATGTTTACATGAGGGTAGGCAAAGAACCCATTTTTACATATAGGGTAAGAAATAACTTTAAGAAACTCTTGGAACAAGGAGAAAGAGGGAAATTACCATTTAAAAAAACTGCACCTTGCGGGGCATGCAGTGTGTGTTCTTTTATATGGACTGAGGATACCATTAGACTTAACAATAGTCTCAAAAGTGTGGTGAAGCTTGTTAAGGGGAATTGTAGATCTGTTAGTATATATTGCTATCTGTACTACATGTATGGCATATTATATTGGTAAAACCGAGAGACCCTTCAAGGACAGAATTTATGAACACCTATATGAAATTAGAACTCATAGGGAGACCAATGCTCTATATAAACACAGCACTGCATGTTCAGGTGTATCCAGTTTCAAGTTTGGTATTATTGATACAGTTAGGTATAGGTTCATAGGTTTATACTAGGCTATCTGCCCTAAGGCATTTATAAGCCTAGCCCAAATTTTTGTGGCTTACGCCTCCCCTTATATGAAAAAATACTGTGCCCATTAGTTTGTTGTGCCTCTGTCCAGCAGTGACACAGAGATGATTCCCGGGGTAAACCTACGATCTCCCATCCACAGGTCAAGATTTCTCTTGAACAGAGCCAGCGAGGTGCTCTGCCTCACATGGACCGGGATTTTATTCCACAGCATAGGGAGTCTCTGAGTGATAAATCTATCCCTCCAGCACATCCTATTTATATCCGTGCTAAGGTTTAAGTCGCTTGCTGTAGTGGTTTTGGTGGATTTGGATTTTTTGAGGTGGAGCATGTCCATTAATTCCGGGTTGGACATGGCCCTGTATGTCAGGCACATGTCACCTCTGAGCAGACGGTATGTGACTGAATAGAGCTGGAGTTTCTTCAATCTGGCAGCATATGACAGATTTTGGAGTCCCTTTATCCTTTTGGTGAGGAACTTTTGGGGTCGCTCCAATTGCTGCAGATGTTGGGTGAGATACATCCCGAATGGGGCATTGTACTCGATCATTGGTCTGATAAGTGAAGAGTACAGGGGAACAATGACCTCACTAGATCTGGATGTGAATCCCTTCATGATCAGGTGGGCAATGTAGAAGGTCTTCCTAACCACTTTAGCAACGTGAGTGTCAAAAGAAAGGCCGCTGTCAACCTGGGTCCCCAGGTCCCTGATAACCTCTTCTGTGCTTAGTGGATTGCCACTTATATGGTAGCTTGGGGTTACCTTGTTTTTCCCGAAGGGTATGACTATACATTTTATGATGTATGGTTTGCACAAGCGAGGGGGGGACCTCAAGAACCATTTACTATACAAAGAGCTGATATGGCAGCTCAGGCTGAATTCAAACTCACCACCAGGTTTAAATGACTATATCAGTCTAAAATCTGTGCTACATAAAAGAGCTGAAAGTATATAATAAACCAAAAGACTATAAATTTTTACATATATTTTTTTAAAATTGTTGCACATTTTTATTACTTGTATTTTATCAGTTGAATAATTATATTACTAAAGTTTGTATATAGAATATATATGTGTTTATTAAAGTCTTGAAAGCTGGGAAGTTTTTTTAAAATTGAATATTTGTTTTTGAACCCGTATGTCTAAATCATAATTAATGGATTCTTAATTGTTTGTGATTTTATATATAAGTGTATCATGATATCAGTGCTTTCATCTGATGAAGTCTATCTATTAGACAAAAGCGCTCATCCGTTGTGGTTGGAAGTAAAAAGAATCGCTTTTATTACCAGTGTGGTGGTTTGGACTTTGTTTCTTTACTACTTGGTTTGGTATCAGTTCTATTTTCTGTTGGGCATGTAGAAGTATCCTAGAGGTAGTGACTTTGTCCTGTGTCCTTACCTTTATGAAGCACTACAAACTGGATGTCTTATCTAGATCCAGAACAGGCTTCCCTAGAACCATTATCCAGGGGCTCCTGGACTTTTATCCCTGCTTCTCCCAGGTTGGGTAAGCTTTAGGAATCTGAGTGCCAGTTAGGCAACGTGTTTAACATAGTACAGTTGCGCAAATCTTACTTGTAACAGTAGATGTTTGCAGAACATGCTGCCTTACTGTGGCTGTATCCACCCACATCCCCTTTTTGGATGCGCATAGTTTGGTGCTTGTTTTGCCATTGAGAACTGCTGTGCGGCTTGTGTTGTTGTTTTGTGTGTGTGTGGTGGCTTAAGTTTGGAACAGTAGGTGTTTGCAAAGGGTATGTATCCATCTTCTCTTCTCTTTTCTTCTGGACCTTAGAAAGCTGAAAGGGTCTTGTTTGTGGGTCTGTAAGGCACTCCTTGTACTTCCAGGTGATTGGTCCATCACACCCACAGATAGGCAGGACTCTTAGCTTTGGTGGACTGCTGGTGGAGGGGGTAATAGGGCACTACTATCCAAATGCAAGTAAAGCAATGTGTTCTATGAGCGTCTACTGTTACAGATAAGTAGGCCTTCTGCAGCTGCACTTTACCGTATAGGATGAACCTCCTCACACAGGAGAAGGGCCAATCTCATTCACCTTCATCTTGTCACCCAACCTGTGACTCTTTGGGTGATTCGATTTTGATTCCTTTTTGACACCATTTTTCTGAGGCCATACTTTAGGTGTTGCAGGGAGCCAGAAATCCTACTACTATGAAATTCTATTTTGTCAAATGGAAAAGATTTTGTCGTTGGTGTCACAGGCAAGAACAGGACCATCTTTTAATGGGTATTTCTCCTGCTCTTCTTGTCTGTGTGAGTTGCTCAATTTTGGACTTGCATGTTCATTGGTTAAAGCTCATTTGTCATTCATTTCTGCCTGTCTGCTCTTTGATCCATCCCTTTCCTTTAGGTTTGAAGTTAAACAACTTTTTTAAAAGGCATCCTTCATATTAGGCCTCCAAGAAAGCCAATTCCATCTTCTTGGAACCTTAATTTTGTTTTGGAAACATTTGACTTAGCCTCCTTTTGAACCTACAGCTTCCTCTACTTTGCAGTTCTGTACTTGGAAGACTGTTTTGTTGGTGGATGTTACTTCTGCCCAGAGGATGTCTGAACTCCAGGCCCTCATGGCATTTCCCCTTTTGTTTTGTTTTTTCCTCAGAGGTAATGTTTCTGTTCACACAAATCTTTCTTTTATTCCCAGTGAGGTCAAAAGATTTGTCTTTAAATCAGTAGTCCATTCATCCTCCTTCACCTTTGATTTGTGGTCAGAGAATTATACATACTTTAGATTTGTATAGACAGTTATATTATCTGAAAAAAAAAACTAAATATGTTAGAAGATATAAGCAGTTGTTTTTCTTTCTTTTCATGCCAAGAGATTGGGTTTGGCCGTTTCTAAGCAAACCATCTTCTCTTGGATTTCTTTGGCCATTTCAGTTTATTTTTTTCCTGGTAAAAGCCTTCTTCTGTTTGTGCTCATTTTTCCAGGGTGGTTATGTCTTCTGGTACTTTTTTCCAGGGTTTGGGTACTGTTTTGGAAGCTTCTACTTGGTCTTCTCTATGTACTTTTACTAAATATTATAAGGTCAATAGTGTTTGGGGCAAGAGCAGCTTTTAGCGGGGCCATCTTTCTTGTTTTTCTGGAGAGTTCTTCGATTACTTCCTCTTCCCATCCTTTACAGTAGCTTTTGTACTGTCCCTTTAGTAAGGAATGTTGCAACAGTGATAAGGAAGGACATAGTACAGTTTTCTAAGAACTTACCATAACAATAGATGTCCTACTTTTCACTGTTGCAGTGTTCTGTCCTTCCCTCCTTCCCCCTTCTTTATCTCTGGCCGAGGAGGTCCCTCCTTCTTCCCTTTCTGGATGCACATGCCCTTTCTTTCATTTCTCTTAGGTTGCTCTGGTTCTCCAGGGGCAATTCAGCTTTGAGGATTAGGTGTCTGTGTCGCACTTGTATACCTTATGTATTGGACGTAAACCATATGTTTGACATAAGGCACCTGGAAGAGCCTAAGGCTTTGGTATGCTGGCTAGACATATGGCTATCCTTGGAAAGATATCCCTTTAATAAGGAATATTGCAACAGTGAAAAGTAGGACACGTACAATTTTGGTACACTCTTATATAACTGTATTTTTTCTCTTTCAGTTGAAAGCCTACAAAACTACATCCTCTAATGTTTTGCTCACTGATAAAAATAGCAGGGCTATTATAGGTAAATCGAAAAGGTGTATTATGCCGCACTATATTTTAACTTTGTCAGTAACTAAACCCATATGAACAGATGCTTTTTATTTATTCTGGGTAACTTATACAATGTCCCCTCAGATTTAGAGGACTGATACTAAATTCTCTGCATTATCTCTGACTCCGTTTTACACATTTCTAGGCATTCTATTAAGTGCAGCTGTTAAGCTGCTGATTTCTCTTCTAGAGCAGCTGATACTGGGTCTGTTCTGTTATGGTTTAGACTGTAGCCTTTACCTGAAGATGTCAAAGTTGAGCATCTGGACCTCCCCTGTGAATAGGCAACAACGTTTTGGTTCTGCGGCTGCAGAACTTTTCAAGACTCTGCATAAAAAAGGCTCATACAAGATTTTAAGCCAGTCTTCCTTTCTCCTGTACCTGTGTTCCAGAGAAATTGCCTTACTAAGGCGGATCACTTTTTTTGTAAGAAACAAAACATCTTCTCAAAAGGGTAAAAACATAAAAGGAGATTTCAGGACAAGTCTGAACAGGATTCCAAGGGATTTAAACCATCTTTCTCTGAAAAACCAGCCTCCTTATGACTGTCAACAATTGCCCTCTGGACATAGTCAGGTTTCTCCATCTCTAAACTATCTCTATCCTTATCAACCTGACAATCCATAACATCAGAAAAATAGGTACCGTCCATAATCCAAAATGGTTACACCATGTCTTTATTGTTCCTCTTTGCCTTTCAGGTTTCCCTTGGCCTCTTCCAAGCCAGGTTCAGATGTTCATTGTGTTACACTGCTGCGGTCATCACTGTTGGGTTATCCTGCCGTCAGGCGGTCCCGCAGTCAGCCCGAGTTCCAAAGTCTTGGTCCGGCATCGGTTGCTGTCACTTCTTCCCTGACGTCAGTGCGCCAGGGGTATATAAGATGCATCCGATGCCATTTTCTTCAGTCTTTCTTGCCGCACGGTGCCCGAAGCAGAAGCATTTCGCAAGTGCCGGTCGGCCGACTCCTGAGATTTTCAAATCGAATTTCAGACCGAAGTTTTCATAAAGCTAAGTACCTCGTTGGGGAACCTTTTCTTGCCTCAGTCCGATGTCAGAAAAAGTCAACAATTGCATTTCTTGTGGGAAGCAAATACCTCCTAAGGACTTTCATTCTTATTGTATTCCTTGCCTAGACCCAGACCACGACGTCACAGGTTGTCGGTTTTGTGCTAGGTTTAATAAACGAACTATTAAACGTCGGTTTGATTTCGCCCGACATTATTTTGGTAGGAAATTTAATTATACCATGCCGTCGGAGCAACCGACAACCGGAATGCATATAAAACACAAAGATAAGGACAGGCAGCCAAAATCCAAACCGGATTCTGAGGCCTCTGCTAGGCCAGTCGCTGGTTCTCCGGTTTTCAGTGAGGTGCCTACGCAGCCCCTGACGACCGCTGATTTAGAACCCTAAGCGACATCCGATTCACAAGCGGAGATTACTAGGCCTCCACAACCTTTACCTTTAGGCCCTTCCGATTCCATACCTGAAGGAGATTCCGGTGCAGTTGAAACGCCTTCAGTTGCAGAAGGTGTCTTCAGACAGACTACACTCACTATTAAATCCTATGCAAAACTGAAAACTCCTTTAAAAACAAAGAAGACTGCACAGCAGTCTCCAGTACAAGACCCCATGCCTAGGAAACAGATGCTTAAGATGGCTGAAGACTTAATTACCCTAATCAGGGGTTCCCATCCCCCTCCTGATAAAAGGCCAAGGCAGGAGGAGGACTACGCTTCCTCCGACCAGGTTTCAATTTCCTCAGACTCTTCTGAGGAACAGGAATATTCCTTTCCCCCTTATGAAGATTCTGATGCTGAAGAGTCTATCCCTTTTGCATCTCCCCCAGAAGACTTCTCTTTTGGGGAAACCTTACATACTATGAGGGAACATTTCCACTGGGAAGGCCAGGAGTACTCAGATTCTAAGAAAAGGCTCAGAGAGTTCCTTTTACTACCCCAGCACAGACCACTTGCAGTTCCACCTGTGTTAGACAATTGTGGATGATGTTTATTCAGAATCTAGCCTTAACCCAGATTCACTACCTCCTGCACCAGCCAAACCAGACAGTTACTACAGAGTCCCTGACTCACACAAATTCCTGTATAAAAGCCCTGTTGCTGACCCAGAAACCATTTTGCAGGGTCCCAAAGGGGTTAAAGCCTCTACTGCTAAAAATCCTGTGCCCCCTGAAAGGGATTCTAGAGCACTAGACAGATGGGGAACGAAAGTATATACCTCAGCTACTCTAGCTATGAGGGCCTTAAATCAACAATATCTGTTGTCTCAACTAAAACAAAAAATACTCGCACATACAGACCAGCCAGATTACAAGGAAATCCAAGATTTGTTACATTCAGCTGAACAAGTGGGAAAACATACTTTGCAATGTGGATTTGATTCATTGGAAGCTTCTTGTAGAGCAGCAGTGACAGGCTCTGTCATACGTAGGCATGCTTGGTTAAAAGAACAAACTTTACCTGATCATGTTAAAGCAAAGTTATTGGATGCACCCTTACAGCAGGATGTTTTATTTGGTGTAAAAGCAGAAGAATTTTTAAAGAAAATGGAGGATAAGGCAAAATCTGTGCAGGCGGTCAAGGTTTTTTTACAGGTTCAACCTCCTCGTTTCAGCAGAAATTGGCCCACCAAAAACTGGTCCTTTCCAGCTTCTGCCAGACCACAGAGGAGCAGATACAGACGCCCAAGAGACAGAGGCCAGCCATAAGGCTCTTACCAGCCTCGACAATGGAGTGCCACAACCCAAAAAGGAGGAGAAGACAGGTCTCAAACTACCAGAAGACAAACACAATGACTTACCCCTCAGACTACCAAGCAAAACCCTCTTGGCAGCTCCCTTGGGGGGAAAACTAGCTCTTTTTGCAGACAATTGGCACATCATCACAAAAGACAAATGGGTCCTAAATATTGTATCTCAAGGATACAGATTCCACTTTCACACTTTACCACGGATAAAAGGAATGTCAAACCTGCCACCCAATCAAGAGGCAGAGGCTCAAAAGCAAATTTCAGCTCTCATGGACATGAGAGCCATTCAGCAGTTTCCTACACGGGAGCAAGGACAAGGATTTTACTCAAGACTGTTTCTAGTTCCCCGAAAGGACAAATCCTGGAGACCCATTCTAGACCTCTTAATTCTAAACACATTCCTGGAAGTACCCAAATTTAAGATGCTAACACTACAGCAACTTATTCCCATGCTGGGCATGAAGGCTTGGCTAGTAACGTTGGACCTCAAGGAGGCATACCTGCATGTCCCTATCAGACAAAATTGCAGAAGATACCTCCAATTTATTGCAGGTTCAACCCATTACCAATTCTCTGCTCTGCCCTTTGGCTTATCTACTGCGCCCAGGGTCTTCACAAAATGCCTGGCACCAGTAATTGCATACTGCAGACAGAGGGATTCAAATATATCCATACCTGGACGACTGCCTTATTCAAGCAGAAAGCAAGGACATTCTATTAAAGCATCTGGCGTTTGTCAAAAACCTAAGTTGCCTAGGGTACACAGTAAACGAAAAGAAGTCAAAACTAGTGCCCTCAGAAGACATAATATTCCTGGGTGCCAGCTTAAATACAACGGCCCAGATGGCTTACCTCACGCCAGACAAGCAAAGACAACTGACTCAATACTTCAAAATGATGGCAACAAAGACCCAACTCCCTGCAAGAAAAATTCTGCAGGCCTTGGGATTCATGGCATCTTGCATACTACTAATACCATTTGCAAAACTGCATATGAGAAAATTACAATGGTATCTGAAAAGCGTATGGTCTGAGCACAGCCACAGCTTGGAAACAATAATTCCACTCATTCCCTGCCTTCAACAGGAGTTTCTCTGGTGGGCTCAGGCATGTCACCTCACCAAGGGTCAGCCTTTCACCTTACCCACAGCCAGGCAAACTATAACAACAGATGCATCGGATTATGCCTGGGGAGCACACATGGCAGGACAGTGTATTCAAGGCAAATGGCCTGCAAACCAAAGGCATCTACATATCAATTAAAAAGAGATGCTAGCTGTACAAAATGCCCTAACAGCTTTCAAGGACTTCCTACATCCAGGACAACTCGTAATAAAGATGGACAACACCACAGTAATGTGGTACATAAACAAGCAAGGGGGCACACACTCCTACCCCCTATGCGGACAAGCAATGACCTTGTGGAACACAGCACTGGCCTACCAAGTTCAACTACAAGCACAATTGCTGCCAGGAAAGAAAAACACACTGGCAGACGATCTAAGCAGAAACATCACAGATCCTCACGAGTGGAAACTAGATCCACAAGTATTCACAATGATAACTCAAAAATGGGGGAGCCCAGACATAGATCTGTTTGCTTCCCCCCAAAACTACCAACTACTGAAATTCTGCACAAGGACATGCCACGCACTAGCTTGGAAAGTGGACACCCTCTCATTCAGTTGGAAAACATTGACAGTGTATGCCTTTCCTCCACTGCCTCTTCTGGCAAAGGTGCTGCGGAAAGCCAGATTAGAGAGGCCACAAATGATACTCATTGCTCCAGACTGGCCACGCCAGCACTGGTATCCAATACTAAGGAACATGGCTCAAGGCCCACCATGGATTTTGCCTACAATTCCTCACCTGCTCACTCAGCAAAACAATCAGATTCTACACAGCCAGCTCAGACTTTAAATCTGGCTGCATGGCAAATTGCCTAAATAACCAGTCAACACTTCTCTCTAAAGCTGTGATGGATGTCATTCTGGAGGGCAGGAGGCCCAGCACTAGGAAAGTCTATTCAGACAAATGGAAAAGATTCTGCACCTGGAACCAGGCTAAAGGCCAAAATCCCCTTGTCCCAAATATTCCTCAGATTCTTCAATATTTAATTGAGATGTTGCACAAAGGACTTTCCTTCTCATCTATTAAGATCCACGCTTCAGCTATTTCAGCTCAATACAACACGGATCCTCCTATATTTTCACGTCCATTACTAAGACAGTTCCTCAGAGGGGCTAAGAACATAAGACTGCCCCGGAGAGCACCATCACCAACTTGGGATCTCAACTTTGTTCTGGAAAAGCTAACACTTCCACCCTTTGAACCAGCTTTCACTGCTGATCTACAGTTCCTGTCATGGAAAACTGCCCTGCTGCTAGCAATAACTTCAGCATGAAGAGTCTCAGAACTACAGGCCCTAATGGCAGTGGAGCCTTTCATCATTTTTCATCAAGACAGAGTCTCTTTACGAACTAACCCTTCCTTTATGCCAAAGGTGGTATCCAGTGTGGCCCTAAACCAAACCATTCATTTGCCCACCTTTTATCCAAACCCCCAGAACAAAGGGGAAAGGCTTCTACACTCTTTGGACATTCACAGGCAATTACGTTACTACTTGGATAAAACTAAGAATTTCAGGAAATCTGACCAGCTCTTTGTATCCTACGCTGCAGGATCTCGAGGAAAAGCTATCTCAAAACAGACCATTTCAAAATGGATAGGACATTGTATCCGTTTCTGCTACACACACCATGGGAAATCTGTGCCTGGTAACATCAGGCCCCACTCCACCAGGGCTACAGCAACATCAACAGCCTTCCTCAGAGGGGTACCAACCAAGGATATTTTAGAGGCTGCCACTTGGAGTTCAGTGCACACCTTCACCAAGCACTATCACTTACCTCTATACTCTAAAACCAGAGCTGGCTTTGCCACTGCAGTTCTGCAGGGCCTACTAGTCTCTCCAAACCCTGTTTAGTTCCACCACCCATCCTTAGCTTTGGGATTCAACCCAAGTGTGATGACTGCAGCAGTGTAACACGATGAACATAGTACAGTTTTGTACCTACCATAAATGTAGATGTTCGAGTGTTCACACTGCTGCAGTCCAGGTTACCCTCCCTCCATCCCCTCTGTACTAGCTGGACTTATCTATTCTTTTCTATCCTATACAACCTCTGTGGTGTATTTGCCTGTAACTGAATGTATTGTTTTATTTTTATATGTATATTTTTATGTAGCAATATGTATTGCCTACCTATTGGGGGCACCTGACATCTGGGGCAAGAAAAACTGAAGAAAATGGCGTCGGATGCATCTTATATACCCCTGGCGCACTGACGTCAGGGAAGAAGCGACAGCAACCGACGCCGGACCAAGACTTTGGAACTCGGGCTGACTGCGGGACTGCCTGATGGCAGGATAACCCAACAGTGATGACTGCAGCAGTGTGAACACTCGAACATCTACATTTATGGTAGGTACAAAACTGTACTTTTCTTCTCTCTCTTCCTCCTGATCAGTCAGTTTACACATGAGACAGTAGAGTTTGTGCCCACTCATCTAGTAAGAAGAGGGTTTTATTCAAGGATGTTTTTAGCTCCCAGAAAGGACAATTTGAAACCGATTTTGGGTCTTCCTTCTTTCAACACATTTCTCAAAATTACCTCCAGTGATCATTCCCCAAGCCTTTTTAATAACATTGTATTTAAAGGATGATGCTTACCTTCACATTCCTATTCTTCCAACATGCAGGAAATACTTAAGGTCTCTTCATATCACTTTCATTATTTTCCTTTACCCTTTGGTTTTTCAACTGCCCAAGGGTGTTCAAGAAGTGCCTAGTTCCTGCCATTCTGTTTTGCAAACTTTAAGGATTTCAAATCTTTCCTTATCTGGACAGTTTCCTGATTCTGGCTTTTTGCCTAAGAGACTTGAATTTTGTTATGATTCTTCTGAACAAAAGTCTTGCTTGAGTCTATCCCAAGATCTGATTTCCCTCGAATGCAGACTCTGTACTGTGGCAGTGACAGCTTTCCTTCCTGCAGACAAAATTTTCTTCCTCTCAGATTGCTTTCAAAACCTTATTCCCTAGACAATGACTTCAGCAAGAGAGAGATTTGAGGAGTCTTTGGGTACATGGCATCAACAATTCTAATGGTGCCTTATACCAGATTCCATATGAAAAAGGTATAGTGGTATCTCAAGTCAGTTTTACCTTCCTAATTCCTCTGTTAACATTTATCATGAAGGAATTAATCTTTGGTGCACCAACCAGATGTTACTCAACATAGGAGTGTCGTTTCTGGTTCCCACCCCTTGACAGGAATATTCACTGATGCTTCATATCTGGCGTGGGGAGCTTGCTCCTAGAGCATCAGTGTCGGGGGGGGGGGCCTTGATCACAGAGTGAGAGGACTGAAAAATGTAAAGGAAATGAAGACTCTTATTCTAGCTTTCTATCTCTTCAGTCCTTGAATTATCTCTGGATTCCTGGTCCCTTTTGGATTTACACATACAGCACCACATTAACGTAGTACATAAAAAGTCAGGCACCAAGTCACTGCTTCGGCAGATTATACCCAATGGTTTGGGACGCAGCAAGCCAACACATTTTTCTCCAAGCTTGTAAATCCCACCAGAAAAGAGCACTGTGGCAGATTTTTTGAGCAGATCCAGAGCAGAATCTCTTTGGTGGATGTTGGGCATACAGGGCTTTCTGGACATTATCTGTCAGTGGGATACTCACCTGATGGATATTTTTGCATTCACTCACTACAGGCAGCTCAGATTGTTCTGCTCCAGAGTCTGTTACCTTCAGTATTGGAGAAGGAATGCCGAATCTTTTTCTTGTAAGGGAAAGTTCTGTTATGTATACCCCCAATTCCTCTGATTCCCAGGATCCTCCTGAAAATCAAGGTGAAGCCAAAAATCTTGTTGGTGACTCCCTTTTGCCTCAGACAACAATGGTTATCCTCAGGGC